>NC_084656.1:21136029-21326029 GCF_019802595.1 Syngnathoides biaculeatus
TCTATCTATCTATCTATCTATCCCTCCCTCCTTGCCTCCCTCTATCTATATGAGCTCTCTCTTGATCTATCTATCTATCTATCTATCTATCTATCTATCTATCTATCTATCTATCTATCTATCTATCTATCTATCTATCTATCTATCTATCCCTCCTCTATCTATATGATTGCTCTCTCTTTATCACTCTCTCTTGATCTATCTATATATCTACTATCTATCTATCTATCTATCTATCTATCTATCTACTATCTATCTATCTATCTATCTATCTATCTATCTATCTATCCCCTTGCCTCCACTCTTCTATCTATATGATCGCTCTCTCGTTGATCTATCTATCTATCTATCTATCTATCTATCTATCTTCTATCTATCTATCTATCTATCTCTCTATCTATCTATCTATCTATCTATCTATCTATCTATCCCTCCCTCTCTAATGATGATCGCTCTCTCTTGATTCTATCTATCTATCTATCTATCTAATCTATCTATCTATCTATCTATCTATCTATCTATCTATCCCTCCCTCCTTGCCTCCCTCTATCTATCTATATGATCGCTCTCTCTTGATCTATCTATCTCTTATCTATCTATCTATCTATCTATCTATCTATCTATCTATCTAATCTATCTATCTATCTATCTATCTATCTATCTATCTATCTATCCTCCCGCTCTATATGATCGCTCTCCTCTTGATCTATCTATCTATCTATCTATCTATCTATCTATCTATCTATCTATCTATCTATCTATCCATCTATCTATCTTGGGCCTTAATTCCGACTATTATCTTGGTGACGAAATCGCCTCTTGAAGGATTTTTACTCGTTTTTTTAATCATTATTATTCAGGCACATGAACGCCCTTTTGGGGTCTGTAATTCGTCTTAATATTCCAAAAATATATGGCATTAATCGTCATTACGTATCCAACAACTGCACGGCCTTTTACTTTTGAGTTTAGTTCTTCTTACTAATCCAGCAACTATATCCCCGTTTTGATTGCCGTGGCGGTAACCAATTTTTTTTTTTTTTTTTTCGGGAGGACTTATTATTATTATCATTATTGTTATTATTAATTATTCCCCAGAGTGAATCGCCTCTTTGGATGCTTTACTTCTTATCCTGGGAGATAAATGTTCTTTTTCAATCTATGATGAGAGAAACTGAACATCCTTTCAGGGAATGTACTTTTTTTTTTTTTAAATTTTGGTCAAATGAATTGCTTTTTAGAGGTAATTTATAGATCTTCAAATTTTCTTTTTCAGCACTTTAATTCTTAGAATTGTTTATCCGGCAACCAAACGGAGTTTTGGCGGTTTTAACGTCTTATTCCGGCAAGTTCTTGGATGTTTTGGAGGGTGCTTTAGTTCTTATTATAAATCCAGCAACTCTCGGGTCTGCTTGCTGGCTTTCTTTCTTATTTTTACGCCAGAAACTAAAAGAGAAATACGGCCACCTGCGCATCCTCGTGAGGAAAATCCAAAGAAGCCCATTCGGCAGGCGCCGCACAGCCGCCCCTCCACGCCGGCCCTGCACGAGCACCGTCCCGTGATCGGGTCGCAGGCGGCGGACGACGAGCCAACGGGGTGACACGCGCACCTGGGTGGGGGTCAGAAGCGACGTCGGTCACGCCGTTCTCCAAACGACGATTCGCCGTCTCCTTTACCTCTCGCAACCCAAACCGCGTCGGAGGTTGAAGAAGCCTTCCTCGCAGCGGCCGCAGTCCCGCCCGGTCGCGTGCTCCAGGCACTCGCAGCTTCCCGTGTCGGCGTCGCACTCCGTGGCGTTGCCCGACGTTCCCGCGGGGTTGCAGTCGCACGCTGGAGACGACAACGACAACGTTTCTTGCGGCGGGATGAAGTGCGGCCCGAGGTGGGGGGACTTTTTGGGGTGGGGCTGCATCCGTCGAACCATCGCACAACTATTTATCCATCCATCCATTTTCTTCGCCGCTTATCCTCACGGGGGTCGCGAACAGTGCTGGAGCCTATCCCAGCTGTCAACGGGCAGGAGGCCAATCGCAGGGCACATTGAGACAAACAGCCGCACTCGCAATCACACCTACGGGCAATGTAGAGTGTCCAATTAATCAATTATTTATAATAATAAAATAATCTGACTGATCAAGTGACACCAGACCTTCAAAAAGCAACAGAAAAAAAGATTTTACCGCAATGTTATTTGACTTTTCTGCATGTCACTACATGTTGCTCGCATAGATACCGTACCATAATTTCCGGCCTATAAGACCCCGACTTTTTTCCACACGCCGTTTATGCGGCGATGGGGCTAATTTGCCCGTTTTTTCCAACGGCCACAAGGGGGCACTCGAGCGGAAAAGGTGAGAGTGAGACCGGTGGAATATATGCGCCGAGGAAGTGACTTTTACCCGTCCGGCGCGTTACTGCGTGTCTCGGGGATTTTTACCGGTATGTTTTGTTTTTTTAACCGGCCCTGTTAGCGCGGCGCTAGCGTGAGCGTTAGCGCAGTAGTGCCCCTGTTAGCGTTAGCGCGGCGGCGCTAGCGTTTAACTCTCTGTGTAACGTCAATGTGGGTACTTGCGGCTTTTACACAGGTGCGGCTTATGTATGTACCAAATAGTATTTCCTTTACAAATGTACGGGGTGAGACTTATAACCAGGTGCGCTCTGGAGGGGAATTACGGTAATAATAATTGTTCAAAGTTAGGAATTATGGTATGGTACTGGAATAGGAAATCGCGCACATTTCCGAGGCGTAAATTGGCCCCTGACTTACGCTTGCACTTGGGCCCGGGCGTGTGGCCGCGAGCGTCGCCGTAGTAACCAGGGCGGCAACGCTGGCATCGGTCGCCCTCGGTGTCGCCCGTGCACTTGAGGCAGCGGCCGGTCAGGCGGTCGCACACGCCCACCGCGTTCGGGTCGGCGTTGCCGCTGCAGTCGCACCTGGCGCACGGCCGCGCCGGCCCCGATCGCCCCAGCGGGTCGCCGTGGAAACCGTCCTCGCACAACTGGCAGCGGTTGCCTGCCGGCGGGAGGGCGGAGTCAGGCGGCGACGTGAGATCCGGTGACGCGGGGGGAGGGGAGGAGTCCGCTCACCCGTTTGTCCGGCGGGGCAGTCGGTGCAGACCACCTGATCGGTGGCGCCCGCCCGGACGCAGCCGCCGCCGCCGGGGCAAGGGCAAGGCCGGCAGTCGCCCGGCGTGCCCATCAAGGCGTTGCCGTAGTAACCGTCCACGCAGCGCTCGCAGGTCGGCCCGCCGGTGAAATCTGAGCACTCGCACTCCCCTGAAACGGCAACAAACAAGCAGCCGTCAATCTTTTGACGCGGAGTCCTTGAAACCGTCATCCAAATATGATAAAATATAATACAAATAATATAATATTAAAAATGAGAATTAAGGTTAACCCGTTCTTGGGAAACCAAGATGGCCTCCTTCCCGTTCCAAGTCCGAGCATCTTTCCCTGAAACCTGAAACTTTTGTACAATTCTGCTCGGATCGGGGATGACAGTGACCGATTTGGAAAAACACTGAAAACAATTTAATTTTTTTTTTTTTTTTTTTTTTTTTAATAAAACACACTTTTAAATGGTGATACTTCTCACAGTGTAATTACAGGGTAATAACAACATTCTTAAAATATGAGTTCAAACAACTAAAATAATTTTGCCAAACTTCAGATATAAAAATGTAGATTTGAGTGAAATTTATATCAAATAGACCACTGCACTTACAAGTTATACTTCAGAGTACACGAGTAATTTGTTTGTATATAATATATATATGTATATGAACGAGAGATCATGAAATATAAAAGTGAGCGAAAAATAAAAATGCGTAGCCTACAAGGCCAGTGTTACTGATAGGCCTAATCGTATTAACAGTCGTCAATTATATAATATTTGAGAAATTAACGTCCAACTTACCTGGTTCGGATACGCTCCCGGATATTTTTTTGCTCCTCGGCATATCGGAACGCCGGCAATTTCCCCGGGACGATCTTCATATTTTCGCCATACTGGCAAACGCGCAGACCGCTCGATAATGTACGCGTACGTATATCTATAAGTTATAAATATCCCGTAGTAAACGGAAAGCTTCTCTATGAAATGTTCACATCAAAGCGAAAATACCGACGAAATACCGCCAAAAATGCTGCCGGAAATCGGAACGTTGTCGTTAATATAAACATCAAATTTAATGCCAATGCGGCGGCACGTTGGCGCAGCCGGTAAAAGAGTTGGCCTCACAGTTCTGAGGTCCCCGGTTCAATCCCGGACCCGCTTGTGTGGAGTTTGCGTGTTCTCCCCGACCGTGCCTGCGTGGGTTTCCTCCGGGTGGGCACTCCGGTTTCCTCCCACATCCCAAAACCATGCAACAATAATTGGACACTCTAGGTGTGATTGTGAGTGCGGTTGTTAGGGTTACGGTTAGATGGGCCCCAGCACTCCCTGCGACCCTTGTCAGGATAAGCGACTAAGAAAACGGATGGATGGAATTATCCGACATTGTGGGGTGTGTTAGGAGTGATTTTTTTTTTTCTCAATTTTGTCTCCATGTGCCCTGCGATTGGCTGGCGACCATTACAGGGTGGACCCCGCTTCCTGCCCGTCGAAAGCTGGGATGGGCCCCAGTACTTACCGCGACCCTTGTGAGGATACGCGGGAAAGAAAATGGATGGATGGATGGATAAACTGCCCCAAGGTCTGATTGTGAGTGCGGCTGTTTGTCTCAATAAGGTTAGGGTTAGATGGGCCCCAGCACTCCCTCTGAGGCTTGTGAGGATAAGCGACTAAGAAAATGGATGGATGGAATTATCCGACATTGTGGGGTGTGTTAGGAGTGATTTTTTTTTTCCTCAATTTTGTCTCCATGTGCCCTGCGATTGGCTGGCAACCATTTCAGGGTGTACCCCGCCTCCTGCCCGTTGACAGCTGGGATAGGCTCCGGCGCTCCCCGCGACCCTCGTGAGGATAAGCGGTGAAGAAAATGGACGCATAGATGGACAGCAATGCCGTTTTCCGCGATCACGGCTGCGACTACTTTCACGACGAGCGTTGCCGATAGATGCCGACGGCCGGTCTTGGTCACAACCCCCCGAATTTTATCAACGGATTTCATCGTTTCACAAAAATGACATTTTCAGATGAAAAAACGCCACAAAAATTCTCATCCCTGAAGGATGGAAATGTGATGTTGATCGGTGACACCTGTGCCACGGGCTGTTTATGGTTTCTTCTAACTGTCCAGGATATACTGTACTGTACATACTTGCGAGAAAAAAAAACGGGCGAGTTTCCTCAGCCACGTTGAGGCGCCGAAAAAGTCACCCGGGGACGCGGAGGTGGCAGTTCCGGCCACCCGCCAGCCGAGGACGCCGCGTCCCTGACCCAAAATCCAGACGCGCTCTCCCCGAGAAAGACGAGCGAACTCGGCCGGGCCGTAATTGCTTGTGGGAAATACACAAACGTCGGGGAAAGAAAACAAAACAAACAAAAAAAAAAAACCTTCAAGGCGGGGAAGCGAGTCCCTCAAGCGAGCGGCGGCGAGATTAGCATTCCTATGAAGTCGTCTGGGAGGAAAAAAAAAACACAAAACAACAACAAAAAACATATTCAAATCCTGGAGACGTTTGCGTCCTTAAACATTTTCAAATATCCCGGGTTAATTATGCTTTTTTTCTTTTTTGCACGAGTTATTATGCAGCAGGAGTGGCTGAACATGATAAACGGCGTCGCCCGTGTAGGCGAGCGGGTTACCTAATTGCACGGGCCGCGAACGTGCCGCGCGGAGCGGCGCCGTTATTTACCGCCGCCGTCGCTTTTAATCCTACGTCTCGACGTGGGGATTGCCGCATTATTTATTCAAAGCCCCCAACGACGCGATATTAAACGCGGGGCGATATCGGGGAAGCGTTCGTCTGCTTAATATCGAGGATGCCAAAACTTTTTTTTTTTTTTGGGGGGGTGGGGGGTTGTCTTAACTGTCAGTGCTGTCTGCTCTAATAATCACAAGTTTACATTGTCCCCCCGCCCCCCACAAATGCAATAGAAAGGATTAAACGAGCATTTTATTCATTCCATCATTTTGTTTCTTTAGATTTATGGGGGGGGGGGGGTGTCGACTCACGTGACATGCGAAGAGGAAGCGGTCCCATTAAAAATGAATTTCCACGGCACAGAACTTTTTTGGCGGAGATTCTCGCGGGAACAAAAAAGGTGTTTTGGGGGCGTTCGTAAGTATTGACAGCCCTCAAAAGGCCTTTTAAATTGCTCGCGTAATGAAGTTTAAATACGCCCAAAGCGCTCGTTAAATTGTTGATAATAAGAACAACAATAAGAACGACGGGCACCCAAAAAGCACAATTTATTGCCACCATAAATTGAGATTTCAATCCAGGCAAAAATATGATTCGGCCGCTGAAAATGGTTATTAGAGATCATACGAATTAAAGACGCTCAATGACGACAGTAATAAGAATTAAAGCTCCCGTAAAAGAACATTTAATTCATGAGTTAAAACCCCAACCTAAAAGATCATTTAGTTGGAATAATAATAATAATAATGACAGTAATAAGAATTAAAGCTCCCTTAAAAGAACATTTAATTAATTAGTTAAAACCCCAACGTAAAAGACCATTTACTTGTAATAATAATAATAATAATGACAGTTATAAGAATTAAAGCTCCCTTAAAAGAACATTTAATTAATTAGCTAAAACCCCACCCTAAAAGACAATTTAGTTGTAATAATAATAATAATAATGACAGCAATAAGAATTAAAGCTCCCTTAAAAGAACATTTAATTAATTTCTTAGAACCCCAACCTAAAAGACCATTTAGTTGTAATAATAATAATAATAATAATAATAATAATAATGACAGTAATAAGAATTAAATCTTCCTTAAAAGAACATTTAATTAATTAGTTAAAACCCCAACCTAAAACACTAAATAACCTCAATAATAATAATAATAATAGATAATTAAAAACACCCCAAAATGGGATGTTGCGGTCAGAATTAAAGAGCATTAAATAAGATTTAATCTGTTAACAAAGCTGCAGAAAAGTATATTTTCACTGCTGGAATAATAAGTACTAAATAAGATTCATTATTTTTGGCTTTATTTATTATTCTGCCAACGACATCACCTTTCTGGGGGCTTTAATTGTTATTATTGTGGGAATTTAATGTGCTTTTTTTTCGGGTTATTAATATTCTGTTAAATACGTTGACGTACAACTTTTTTTTTTTTTATTTTTTGGTGACGGGGGGGAGACACTATCCTGCCCCCCCACCAAATTTTTTTACTGCCAGGCACTTCATCACTCGGATGAGTTTGAAGCTGTTATTCTAACCCCAAGCGACGCGACGGCTCCGCTTTAACAATTGCTTTGTGGATTTACGATTTTTTTTTTTTGCCAGGGGGGGGGGCGAAGAATCGTCTTTAAAAAAAAAAAAAAAAAACGCGGCAACGCCACGACATCGCCGCCGGCCGCCGTGCACCCCCGATGCGCCGTGATGACTTTAACGGCGGCGGGAACGTGCCGACTTTACTGAGCGTGAAGATGACTGAGCGGGATACGAGGCGGAGGAGGGGGGCCTTCCGATTACACCCCCCCCCCCCCACGTTGTCAATTTAATTCTCGTGCGTGCGTCATCCCGTGGTGGGCGGTGCGTTCGGGACCCGCATCTTCTGTGGGGATTTCCATCATCTGGACCGGTTCGCAATCACTATTTATTTGTGATTATGAAAAATAATTGCGCGGCCCAAACCCAATAAGAGGACGGAGACGTGCAGACGTTAGCCCGGAGGTTGAAATATGATTAAACAAAAAATAAAATAAAATAAAATAAAATATTCACAAATGCATCATCCGCAGGGCTAGCTAAGCTAACGAGGTCGGCTACGTGCTGGTGGTTTACGATTTATTGTGGTCTGTTGCCAAAATGCCAACGTTACGACACGGGTGTCAAACTCGAGGCCCGGGGGCCAGATCTGGCCCGCCGCATGATTTTATGTGGCCCGTGAAGTCATATCAACTTCCATGATTTTTGTTAAAATCTGCACCAAAATTTCAAATTGCCTTATCATACATGATAACGGTGAGATATTGCGAGGATTTGTGTGCGACCAAACATCATCACCACCCTTGATTTCTGATTCCCAAAGTAGTTCAAATACAGTACGATGAAGCGATTAAAGATTTTTATCCTTTCACAGTCATAACAGCTCTCCGAGGGGATCTGTAACTACAATGTGGCCAGGGAAAAAAACGAGTTTGACACCCCTGCGTTAGCAGAACGAGCTAATATCTAAGCTAACAAAGACAGTGCCGTGCTTCCGCTTTGTTTGGTGAAGTCGCTATTCGTGAAGCGAAAAAAATAAAACTAAAACGTCAAATTTGTGCTCCTCGTTGTAAATTTTTGTTTAGGATCTCTCGCACACTCTGAACAGAGAATTCCCCGCTCCACCTCCGCCCTCAGGTCCTCCCGACGGGAGCGGTCGCCCTCCTGCAGACTCATTAAAGAAGATCCCAGCGGAACGGCCGCATCGACCCGCGGGCCCGCCCGACCCGTACCGACCCCCTTCCCCGCACCCCCTCGCTGCTTTCCAGAGAGCTTTAGACTGGGCTCAGACGGTCTTGAATTCCCAGACTCTGAACCATAATGAGCGGTTCAGCTAGTTCGCTTTGCTGCAAACAAGATGTGGATTGACGGTCTCGCGGCGGATTGATCGAAAATTAGCCTCCTAGCGCTCGCCAGAGTTTTCATTTTTATATTCACCTCCTAAAGCCAATTTAACTGAGCAAAATAAAAAAAAAATTGCCAGGCGTGTCCATCACGACTTGACCTACAAAAATGTTTCAATCTGGGAATATTTTTAAAAATTCAGCCACCCACGGATGTTTCACTATGAATCGTGAAATTTAGTGAACACAGACATTTTCTATCATAAGTAGACCCACAAAAAAGTGTCGTGAAGTCACTCCAGAAAACAGACAGGAAGTCAACTATTTTTAGTTTGAAGTGATCGGACAAAGATTGTCTCATAAGCCCCCCCTGGTGGAATCTTAGGAAAATACAGTCCGCAAAACCAGATGGCCGTCGAAAATAAGTCTGCCATTTTGGTTTCAAGTGACCGGCACTAGATTTAGCGTGGCGCTTGCATTAACGCTGCGCTAGTGCGTTACTGTCATGTCTCAGTGATTTTTACCAGTACGTTTTGTTTTAACCGGCCCTGTTAGCCCGGTGCTAGCGTTACCGTGGCGCTTGCATTAGCGCTGCGCTAGTGTGTTACTGTTATGTCTCAGTGATTTTTACCGGTATGTTTTTTTTTTTTTTAACCGGCACTCTTTGCGCGGTGCTAGCGTTAGCGTGGCGCTTGCATCAGCACTGTGCTAGTGTGTTACTGTCATATCTCAGTGATTTTTACTAGTATGTTTTGTTTTAACCGGCCCTGTTAGTGGCGCTTGCATTAGCGCTGCGCTAGGGTGTTACTGTCATGTCTCAGGGATTTTTACCAGTATGTTTTGTTTTTTAACCGGCCCTGTTAACCCGGCGCTAGCGTTAGCGTGGCTCTTGCATTAGCACTGCGGTAGTGTGTTATTGTCGCGTCTCAGTGATTTTTACCAGTATGTTTTGTTTTAACCGGCCCTGTTAGCCTGGTGCTAGCGTTAGCGTGGCGCTTGCATTAGCACTGCGCTAGTATGTTATTGTCGCGTCTCAGTGATTTTTACCAATATGTTTTGTTTTAACCGGCCGTGTTAGCGCGGCGCTTGCATTAGCGCTGCGCTAGTATGTTACTGTCATATCTCAGTGATTTTTACCAGTATGTTTTGTTTTAACCAGCCCTGTTAGCGTGGCGCTTGCATTAGCGCTGCGCTAGGGTGTTACTGTCGTGTCTCAGTGATTTTTACCAGTATGTTTTGTTTTAACCGGCCCTGTTAGCTCAGCGCCAGCATTAGCGCGGTGCTAGCGTTAGCGTGCTGCTTACATTAGCCCTACGCTAGTGTGTTACTGTCGTGTCTCAGTGATTTTTACCGGTATGTTTTTATTTTTTAACCGGCCCTCTTTGCGCGGCGCTAGCGTTAGAGTGGCACTTGCATTAGCACTGCGCTAGTGTGTTACTGTCGCGTCTCAGTGATTTTTACCGGTATGTTTTGTTTTTTAAACCGGCCCTGTTAGCGCGGCGCGAGCCTTAGCATTAGCGTTAACACAGCGGCGCTAGTGTCAGCGCGAGCGTTAAACTCTCTGCGTAGTCGTTCTTTGTAAATATCTCGTGTTTCAACGGTGGGCACTTGCGGCTTTTACACGGCTGCGGCTTCCGTGTGTACCAAATGGTATTTCCTTCCCAAATGTACCGGGTGCGGCTTCTAACTAGGTGCGCTCCGTAGGCCGGGAATTAGGCAATGGCTCCCCGACGCTCCGATTTGTTTGCAGTCCTGCACTCATCCATCCACCAGTTGCCGCCTTCTGCTAACCACAAAAGCCCAAAACAAACAAATAAAATAAGATTGTTATAGTCCGGAGTTCAGCACGTGCTTGTTTGTCATGTTGGCATTTGTGCGGCTGTTTTGCGTGACTTAAATGTCACAAGTGCTGCAGTCTGGCGGAAGACGCCAAGAAACACAAGTTGGCTTTTTTTTTTTTTTTCGAGGGGCTCGTCGAGAAGCGAAAGCAGCGAAAATGAGAAGAGAGCGAAGAGAAGAGAAGAGCCCACCTGTCCCGTTGCATCAATTAACGTCCAAGAAAACATTCGGCTCATTTGCATGCCAGCCGGTGACTCAATGTTTACCTGTACAAGGGGCCTCCTCCCCCCCCCCCCCGACGCCCATTTAAATGCCATCCCTCCGATGCCGTCGGCGCGAAAAGCCGAGCGAGAACCCGACAAGACGGGGAAAGCGGGCCGCGGACGTCATCGGCGAGGGGCGGAAGGGGGGGAAGCCGCATCCGTCGCGATTTGATGTCCGATTGATTTCACTTCAGCCGCGAGAGGTTTCGTCTCGAAAACCGATCAGCGGAAGGGGACGCGTTTAATGCCTTGACGGAAGCGTCAAAAAAACGGCGGGATGAAATGGGCTCGTGCGGGATTCGGGGCAAAGTTGTAAAAATATCCGTCATCCTCCGTATTCAGGTGACTTTGCGACCACGAATGCAAGACGTACGTCCAGATTGTTGTCATTAAACGCGTGCAGGATTCGTGGAAAATTGCTAATATTCAGCACAAATACAAATCACGCCTCGTTTATGAATCATGCTTTGTTTTTATCCAACACCGTATAGAACCTCACATTTTGTAAGATCTAGTTTATGTATGACTTGACTGACTATTTTATTGAATTTTTCCCAAGAAATTTTCACACCTCCGCTCAGGTTTCATCTAAAACGGCGCACGACGCGACGGTCCGTTTCCCAGAATGCTCGCGCCGTGCAATGCGCGAGCGCCTCACGAAACGTATTCGTGTCTGCGACGGATAAATTGGATTTTGCGTTATTTCCTCGGGGAAATATCGCTTGGACTTTTATTCTTTAGTCCAAAATTTCTGCAACGGATTATTCGCGGGAAGCGAGGGTTCCGCCGTGCCGCGAAATAAAAATGCGACGGAGACAACGGGATCGCGTTCGCGCGGTTGGTCCCTCTGAGGGAAATGAAATTTCAAATTGAAGGCTGCGCGGTGTTTGAAAGGAAATTGCTCATTTGCAGCACAAATATTAATCAGGCCTTGTTTATTAACCCTGCCTTGTTGTTATGTAATACAGGGAACTAAAATGCAATGAAGACAAAAAGATTATTTTGGGAACGCGGTCGGCGCGGACACAAAGTTCACTCCGCAGGATTAAGGCGACATTGCTCATTTCCAGCACAAATATTAACCTTTCCAACGTGACCGCAAACACGCGGCGGGTGTGTTAATAAATCACGATTAGGAAGCTCCGACTTCCTGCCACAGAGACCGAATAAATTCCGCTCCCCAGATCGCGTTCCGGCTCCTCCCGTGATTACGCGCCGATTAGGATTCTGGGCGGAGGGAACTACAAGTCGGGGACGTCGTACCGAGTCTCTCGACAAAAAAAAAAAAAAAAAAAAAAATCACCCTTTTTTTTTATGCGGCGAAACAGACGCCCGGCGATGAGCCAGAATCGAGGCTAATTTTAGCTAGCGACTTTCCTCAGCCCGGCGCTAAAGGACACCCCGTGGGATTGGTGTAAAGAGCGACTCAAGAGGACACGAGGCACTCCATATTTAACAGCTCCTTCATCATTTGCATGCGTGCTACAAGAGGCACGCAAATATCTTCAAAGTGCCAGCGCGCGGCTATAGTTAGCTCGTTAGCTTTGTGCGCGAAAGAAGTCGGCAAAGTTTGAATTGAACTTTTGTTACAGCTGTGGCGACAAACAAAGCGACGACTCATTTGTCCTCTGCGAACGCCGTCGTTTGAAGTCAAATCTTCTGATTCCTTTCCTTTCGGCTCGTCCCGTTTTTCCGTCCAAGCCCATCTCGTGCATTTTCATCTCGAACACTCACTGTCCTCATGTCCTCCCTCACAACATCCGTCAACCTTTTCTTTGGTCTTCCTCTCGCTCTCTCTTCCTTGGTAGCTCCATCCTGACCATCCGCCTACCGATTTCCTCACTCTCTCGCCTCTGGACATGTCCGGACCATCCAAGTCTGCTCTCTCGAACCTTGTCTCCAAAACCTCCAACTTTGGCTGTCCCTCGAATGAACTCATTTCTAATCCTATCCAAGCAAGAACCTCAACATCTTCATTTCTGCCACCTCCAGTTCTGCTTCCTGCCACGGTCTCTAATCCGTCCATCGTGGCCGGTCTTACCGCTGTTTTCTAAACTTTGCCCTTCATCCTAGCCGAGACTCTTCTGTCACATAGAGCACCAGACACCTCCCGCCAACTGTTCCACCCCGCTTGGACCCGTTTCTTCACTTCCCTACCACACTCACCATTGCTCCCAAGTATTTGAAGTCGTCCACCCTCGCCATCTCTTCTCCCCGCAGCTTCACTCTTCCCCCTCCGCCCCTCTCATTCATGCAAGTAAAGTAAAATAAATGGCGGAATCAATAACATTCGAGACTTGGTATCGGCATGGATTTCGGACGGCAAGTTGGAGTTGGTCGAGTATCTAAACGTGGAGCCTGGCAACACCGTGTAGTGACCACAGTGTCGGGATCTCCGCAACACTGTCATCTATACATTACAGTACGTGACAGGTGAAAAGGGGGTTTAAAGCAAAATGGAGAAATGCGGCAAATAATTCAGATGTAGTGACTGAAACCAATAAACTGGAATATACTAGTCGTAATCTACTGTAAACAATGGACCTTTTCGACCTGTCACTCACTTGTACAATACTAGCCAATCAGATAGCTGCATTGTCTTAACCCCTGGCTTGACACGCCCCTCTCGCCACATTGTCCCACAAGCAATGCTGGTTGTCAGTAGCGGGCGCTTGGAAAAGTTAACGCTACGAAGAAAATGGTCCTCAGAACGTGCAATAGATAAAAAAAGATATCCTGCTACGTTACACAGTTGACGAAGTGTCTACGACTGATTAAGGCACGCGGAAGAGCGCACGTACGACTAAATGTGGACAATATCAACAAACACGAGGCTGTATGTTCGAAGGTAATTGAGGGAGAAGTATCTTCTCTGAGTTTGATTGAATTATTATTAGTGCAGGAGAACAACTTTCACTTTGTTAGCATACCACTGACCTGAAGAATGAAGTGTGTCATGTTTTATGCCGAAGAGTCGGGTTAGGGATACGTAAAAGCGACATGTCATGCAAGAGGAATGTCAATTTGCCTATTTGTATCCTATCAGACTTACAAGACAGAGCACTAGGTTCCATTACAAGCCAAGTCAAATGAATACACCCACTCACTTCTAAAGACTACAATCACACTACACACTACAATCTTAATTACGTGTACGTATCCTTGGGTAAAATAGTTGAGACCTATCTGTAGAACTCTCTTGGACAAGTGTGACGCATTTGGCAAAAATCATAACCCAATATTATCTGGAATACGCGGTAGAGAATCGACTTCAAACACGTTCTGTTCAATCGCCATTTTGGAAGCTTGCGGGACATGGTTAAGGCGGCGGAGCTCGAGATCGTCATCGGAAAGGTCCGTGCAAGGTCGAGCGAAAGCAGAGTTGAAGACGAAATAAGACGGTCCAATGGAGAAATTTAACAAAGAATCTGGAAACAAAATAAAACGGACTGTTGTAGTGAGACAATCGAGTTTATTTTTTGCCCCCCCAAAATCAAGAATTTGATGTGCCTGTCTCGCTGTTTTCATGAGCAAGTGTCCTGAACGGGTAACTCCTTCTTAATTGTAATTACATCCCGGAAGATTTGCATTTTCCGACCCGTCACACAGTCGCCGGTCCTGAAAGACGTCAAGAAAACGACGCCACGGGAGTGTTCAGGAAGTGCCGGGCGCCCGAGATGAAGCGAAGAGCAGGTGCAGCGAGGACGGAGGAAGATGAAAAAGAGCAAGAACAAGCCAGCGAGTGTTTCTGGAGGCGAAAAGAAGAAGAAGAAAAAAACCCTCCTGCGACATAAAGAGACGCACGGAACCTGCAAGCAAATGAGACGTCGTTGGCGGAGAGCTGGCAAACCGGTCTAATCAGGCGCTCGAGCCACGCGGTCAGAAAAAGAAACAAGCGGCGGGATTCCATTTCAAAAGAAATCTAATTAAATACAGGCTTTTTGTAATTCATCAAAATGAATTACTTTACACAATAAGCAATCGTTTTCCATTAAAAAAACGGGGTTGCGCTTCCGCTCAAGTCCTGTAGGTGTCGGGAACGCGCTTTCAAACCGTCGCCCCGACGGTCGAAAACTGAAGAATCAAGAAAAAAAGGGTCCTGCCTGCCTGTTTGAGGACAAGGAATGCTAACGCTAAAAGCGACAATAACCGCAAAGCGGTCCGATTCAAAGTCCCCGACGCTCGTGGAAAGCGACACGGGCGGCAGATGGGCAAACGACTCCAGTTTCAAAAGGTGTAGCCACGCGCAGCAGCGCACTTGCTAACGTGACTTTAAACATCGAGACAGGCCCATACGCCGTAGACGGGCGCAACTCCCTCGCTAACGTGGAATGAAAGCGACGCGGGCCCAAATAGATGCACGATTGCCTTCGTAAGATGTTAGCACAAAGACGGGCGCGCGAAGAGGAACGTCTCCCTCCGTAATATGGCGCGCAGGTGGACAAAGACATGCATTTTGGAACGTAGATAAACGGCAAAGAAAGGGACACATTTGCTCCATTACAGTGATACACATGTAAACAGGACAGAAGCGTACTGCTGCCACACCATTAAAAAAAAAAAGGTCACTATCACGTTATGACGTGATATGTTTCACGTTAAAATGTGGAAGTTTTATGTTATAACATGATGTGTTTCACGTTATAACGTGAATCATTTCGTGTCACGTTATTATGTTAAATGAATTGTTATAACATGAACTTGTTAAACCATGAAATTAACCATGTTATAACATGTAATTTATCACATTATAATATGAAACATATCACGGTAAAACCTTATAAGTTCTATGTTATAACCTGAAAAGTTGGCGTCGACTTGTTGCGACTCTGTGGTCATTCACATCCTTCCAAGGTGGCATAAAAGAAGACAGCTAGAACTGGACTCTTATTGAACGTTGCACAAAAAATGGATTTGATGAGGTTTTTTTAGGGAGTCGTGGTGTACCAGAAGATTGCCTCTTACACATGGAGCAAGAACATAGTAGAACCGGAAATAATTGCCTTTTGGGGGGCGGGGTGAAGACAGGTGAAATTTCATTATTATTTACTATATCATGAAACTAATCTACATTATGACATGAAATGAATTACGTTCTAATGTGAAACCTTTCATGTTAGAACATGAAACTTTTCATGTTATAACAGTCACTCAGAGCCGCAAACAGAAAAGTGCCATTGAATATGTTTCACGTTATAACATGAAACGAATCACGTTATAAGCTAGAGCATATCATGTAATAACGTGAAAGTCTCACACTGTAACATGAAATGAATTACGTTATAACGTGAAACTTTTTACGTTGTGACATGAAACTTTTCATGTTCTAACAAACTATTGACGTTATAACATCAAATGATTCACATTATAACGTAATTAACCATATTATACAGTGAAACACATCACGTTATAACTATTTAATATTTGTTGGGGTTCGGCAGGAATACGCTTCCGTAAAACAGAGCACAGACCCCCAGTTGTAACATTGCATAAGGGACACAGGCGCATATTGACCGGTTGATGCTAATGCTAACATTTACGTCACTCAGAGCGCACAAACAGAAAAGTGCCATTGAATATGTTCCACGTTATAACATGAAACGAATCACGTTATAACCTAGAGCATATCATGTTATAACATGAAAGTTTCACACAATAAGATGAAACGTTATAATGTGAAACTTTTTACGTTGTGCCAAGCTTTTCGTGTTATAACGTGAAAGTTATATCAAATCATTCACATTACAACATGTAATTAATCACATTATAACGTGAAACATATCACGTTACAACATGAAATATCCACATTATAATGCGAAACATCACGTTATAACGTGATAGCGACCCCCAGTCGTAACATTGCGTAAGGGACACAGACGCATACCGACCGGTTGACGCTAATGCTAACATTTACGTCACCCAGAGCGCACAAACAGAAAAGTGCCATCGAATATGTTTCACGTCGTTGTCATCAACTTTAATCCCCCCCCGATTAATTAATCAAAATGGAAAACACAGCGCAAGGGACACCCGCAGGCGAAGAATGGCGGGGCGTGCTACCTGGGTCGAGATTGAGGAAGGATGCAAGTCTGCTTTCTAAAGATGCGACTTTACTCCCCCACTTTCTCCACTTGTGAGACTGCGTGGAGGACGCTGGGGGGGGGGGGGGTGGGGGGCGTGCGGCGGGGGAGGCCCCTCGCACGCATGTCAATATAAATAAATAAACTTGGCGTGTTTGTGCCACCCAGCAGCTGCCGCTTCACTATTTCACGGGACGTCGCCTGCGGGAAGTGAATCAGAAAGCCCACAAATGGGAGCCCCCCCCCCCAAAAAAAGAGATTTTTGTTGTGAATTATGCAATGAAAAAAAAAAAAGTAGGATTATATTTAGGGTTACCAGGGTTCAAAGGAATAGCGTCCCGACGCACCCCGAAAGAAGAATAATTTAAAAAAAATTAATAATTAGTTTAGATCCGTCAGATATGTGTAAAAGTAACTGATTATTCATATCGATTTGTGGGAAAATATTAAACGTTTCGACACACGAGGTTTCCAACTAACAGTGATGATATACGCAACTGGCCCTGTGTTTTATTGTCATCATATTTTTAAAAACAACTTGAATTTTAAATCACGAGTCGTGCAAAATTGTGGCACAAATATTTTTGTATCCAACTACTGCTCAATTTATGTCACGAAGGGACACGACAGTACAGAACATCAGTCACTCACATTTGAAAAATCTACGCGTGTTGTCAGTCATGCCCGCAGATAAATAGTTGTGTTCTGTTTCGTAATTATGAGCGTACCCCTTTAAGAGCGGTGGGGGGCGGTGCCAGCATAAAATACGAAGTAGAAGTAGGCTGAGCAGCAGCTCATTGTTAGAGACTGTGCGCTTCCGTGTTAAAAAAAAAAAAAAAAACGAGACGTCAGGTTGTGGTTCACTGCGCTGGATCGGTTTTCACGTGCGCTCAGAGTGCGCAATTGCGCAGTTGCAGGTCAAGATTACACAAAATAAGCGACACGTATTGATTACTTACCGTTTTTTGCTATCACTAATAAAGCGTGTGCTCGTTTTATCTTACGTGCTTATGAGAGGGTCGGTTACCGGTTTCCGGATTGCAGGTCCCGTGCCGGTGGCAGTCGCAACGGACGCACGGCGAGAAGGATCCGCCGCCCGGGACCTCCCGCGTGAATCCGGGCGCGCAGCGCTCGCAGAAGCGGCCGACGAAGCCGACGGGACAGCTGCAGCTCTCCACCCAGGGGGCGGGGGGCGCCGCTTCGTCGTCGGCGGGCGACGCGGAGGCCAGGCGGACCCTCGAGAGCTGCGACGTGTCTGCGGATTCGAGACGAGGGGATTGCACTTTACCTTTAAATGTGACTTCAAAGGGACACTATAGAAAATCCGTCCACTCGTTGGAGGTCGCGCGGCGCCGAACGCCGGCCACTCATCTTCCCGCGCCGCCGCCAAAATGTTCCCAAAGCGCCATAACGATTTTCAACTTTTGCCCCCCCCCCCCCCCCCCAAAGTCGCTTTCAGGCAGATGCGTCAATCCGGCTGAAACTTTTATGCAAAAATTCCATCAAGGCCTCTTCCCCCCCCCCCACTCCTCTCATCCGGCACCTTTTCTCCTTAACATTTAAAACATTTTTCATCATTTTTTTTTTTTGAACTCTCAGAGAGAGAGAGAGCGAGAGAGACCTGTCGTTATTTTAACGACAGTAAAATCTGACGGCTTTGAGTTTAACATCCCACTTAATCCAAATTGAAAATCGGAATCTGACGGCGAGACCGATTGATGGGAGAAGCGCGTCAAATATTTTTTAATTAAGCCAAAATTCCCGGCGCCGGAAACGACGGTAATTGCGCAACTTTCGACTCGCTCCCCTTGCTCGGCTATTAAAAACTCCGGCGGTAGAGGCCAGAGGCCAAGGCGTGCCGCGGAGGAGGACAGTTCCGAGCCCGTCTTATTATCCCCGCCGCGCCGCAAATGAATCCGGCTTTCATTAAAAACGGACGGGATGTCGGCGCGGCGGCTCGTTAGGAGCGGTCACGGTCCGTCTTCCTCGCCCGCGTCGCTCTCATTACGCCGCCGGCGGAACGGGACGGACTGAGCGCACGTCGCCGCCCGCCCGGGCGGAGGGGAACGCCCGAGGATCCGTCGTGTGAAAAACGAACAGTGAGGTTGTCACCACACAGTTTTCTCGCTGTCTTTTAATACCGTGGTGGTGGTGGTGGGGGGGGGGGGGGGGGGGTGTAACAGCTCCTGGGAATTTGTCCCCATGCAGGAACATTACATGGAGGCTCAAAGGCAGTTAGTCATTTTTTTTTTCCTTTTAATCATACATACATCATAATTTTGCATTTTGTAAAAACATCCGCTAATGACATAATCAAACGAGATGTAAAGAATTAACAATATAGCCGCATTTTTTTTCTTCCCCAAATTCAATGGATGTTGTGCCGCTCCTTCTGTTGTGTGCGCCTTTGGCCACTCGGGGGCAGTATAATGCAGTACGTGGAGATGGTCACGGCGACTCAGAAAATTGCGGTAATAGCGGTCGTTCTTTGCAGAAGATAAAGATGATATTTGTATCTGTGTTTATGTAATAGGCTTATAACACGGCTAATATTCATTTAGCACATTAATGGAAATTTGAATATGTTGAATATGATTTTAAGCTATGCAGGAACTAACGTCCTGCAGGCCATTTTTATGTCGACTAATTAGCAATCAGCTGGTAAAGCGTCGGCCTCCACATCCGAGGACCCGGGTTCGATCCCGGACCCGCCTGTTTGGAGTTTGCATGTTCTCCCCGTCTGTGCCTGCGTGGGTTTTTCTCCGGGTGGGCCCTCCGGTTTCCTCCCGCATCCCCAAAATACGCAACGTTAATTGGAAACTAAATTGCCCATAGGTGTGATTGTGAGTGAGTCTGTTTGTCTCCATGTGACCTACGATTGGCCGGCGACCAGTTCGGGGTGTGCCCCGCCTCCTGCCCGTTGACAGCTGGGATAGGCTCCGGCACTCCCCGCGACCCTCGTGAGGATAAGCGGCGAAGAAAACGGATGGATGGATGCGGAGGACCCACAAAAGTCTTACAAAGCCTTGCTAAAAAGTCAACGTATTTTGATTCGATGCGGGAAAATTGTGCCAGTGACGAGTTTTTATAAAACCTAAACTTTTATTAAATCTTTAAAATTGAATTCATCCCCAAGAGACATTTTTAGTTAGCATCGACGGCAATCACACAAAACGGTGTCAAGAAATTCTGCCCATATGGACACAGGAAGTCAGCCATCTTGGTTGGATGCGGCCATTTTTTAAGGCGACCTCGGCTGTTTGAGATTTTGTCAGATTGCCACTGGACCAAATATGAATTTTTGGACTTACATACATACGCTAATCAGGCAGGTGATGCTAACGCTAGAAGTGAAAAATGTACATTTTGTAATTGTGCGAGGGCGGAGCCTGACTAAAAATGGATAACCCGCCCATAAAACATAACTTTCCAATAAATATATAAAATAAGAAAATGGATGGATGGATGGATATTAGCAATTAAGCTGTTTCTTTAACCAATCAGCGTTGAAATTTGTCCGCAACGACGCTAGCATCTTTCTGCCCCCTGATTGGTCGGTTGAAGCAAAACATCTTACGGATTTAGGAAGTGGCGTCCGGTATGTCCCAGGTACCGAAAGGTACCCCAAGCTAGGACCTGATACCGATTCACACAATCAGTTAATTATGACCATCGTGTTTTCCGGAACAACGAGCGACAAATATTACACAAAAACAAAAGTGAGGCAAAACGGCACAAAGAAACAAAAGAAAAGCATTTCAAGAATGAGCGGGAAACATTTGGGAATAAATGTCCTCATTTTTCTTCTTTTTTTTTTGCACTGGGTACGGCTCGACGTGTTCCGCGCTTTAACATTTCATACTCGAATCCTTTTCCGCCGCATTCCAATTATTGATGAGCACGTGACAGACGTCGCCTCCGCGAGGAAATGTCCCGAAAAAAAAAAAAAAAAAATAGAAGGGAATTCTTCCCTACCGTCGAGCAACGAGCGTGAAATGCCATCTTCCAGGTTTCTAATATGGGTTATGTCCATAATTTTTACTCCATGACGCTTCAGAAAAGTCCAGGTCATGTCTTTGACAGCCACGACAGCGCGTTAAGAAATCGAAAGTCCACATCCGAAAGCCTACATACTGGATTATATTAAAACAAAATCGGCTTTTATAGATAACACAAGTTGCTTTAAATTAAAACATATTTTGCCAAAAATACTCAAAATACCGTAATTCCTGGCCTACAGAGCGCACCTGGTTATAAGCCTCAGTACACAGAAAGAGTTAACGCTAGCGCGGCCCTAGCGTAAAACTCTTTCTGTGTACCGAGGCTTATAACCAGGTGCGCTAACGCTAGCGCCGCACTAACGCTAGCGCCGCATCACTGCATAAACCGCAGGGTTGAAAGCGTGTGAAAAAAGTCGCGGCTAACATGCCCCCCCCCCCTATTGCCGGCCTACAGAGCGCAACTGGTTATAAGCCTCAGTACACAGAAAGAGTTAACGCTAGCGCGGCCCTAGCGTAAAACTCTTTCTGTGTACCGAGGCTTATAACCAGGTGCGCTAACACTAGCGCCGCACTAACGCATAAACCGCATGATTCAAAGCGTGTGAAAAAAGTCAAGGCTTGTAGGCCGGAAATTACAGTAAATACTGTATTTAAGATTATTGATTAAATTGTTTAATGATTGGCGTCTTCCCTTACATGTTAGCATTAAGCTAGCCGACTTTAGCCGACAGGTTTTTCTGGTTGTATTAAATATACAAAGTGTAATTTTCCATTATTTTATCAGTCAAACTGCTGCTCCGTGTATATAGTGTGTTAAATTGACTAAAATCTTTTGCTTGCAACTCAAACCAAAATAGAAAACGAAACAAAAAAAAACTAGCTAGGCGGCTCGTATCTCAAGGCGTTGGTGTACCTGACGGCGTTTGGTTACTCACAGTTGAGGCCTCCGGCGTTGGTGATGCGTAGCGCCGTCACGTCGTGCAGGAGTCGGCGGAACTCCAAGGCGGACAGCTTTGGCGTCATCTGGCTTTCATCAAGCCTGCGACAACACGGGGACGCATCCTCTTAGTTTCCGACAGATTAGAACAGCAGATGCGTGGCGTCTCTTTGATCACGCTTGATCTGCACCGCGCCGGTAATCTTCGCGTTCGGGGATGATTACAAGCTCATCGACACACACATTATGCTCCTGACACGGAGGCAGACGACGCAAACGTGCTAACTTCGTCGGGTCTTGACGGTTGAGCGTTAGCCCCGCGCGGCCGCGGGATCATCCGCGAACGGCGCGCGGCGACGCATCTGACGCGTGCCGGAATGCCGCCGCCGCCACAAGTGCTGCGTCGGCTCCTTACCGGAAGACAGATAACGCCGTTCTCAAGTATTGTGAGCTGTATCGCGGCGCAGTGTTTGCGCCGCTATATCGCGGATTTTTTAGCAAGTTCAGAGTCGGTCGCACGCTGCGTGGTACCAAAATACGGTGAAACATTCCGACCGGGATTCGCGGAAGAACTGAAGCACGATTAACCTCAAGAAGAAGAGACAGAGAAGGTCTCCAACTAGCTTAGCGCCCGTAAATTCATCGTCCGTTATTACTTTTGTCTGCTGTTTTTATTAGCGGTTATAGTAGCATGTTGCTTGAAGTTTATGTTAATATCTGCTCGCCCGTCCAAGATTTTTTCACTTTATAAGTTAGCATTAAGCTATCAGACTTTTGATGAAATTAAATCGTTTAGTTGAACATTTCGGCGTTTAAATGTTGTACGTGTACATTTTAGAGTGAACGCGGAGTAACCGGGAGAGGAAAAGAATGTCTTGAAGCAAGCACACTTGGCTTCTTTTTGGGAGAACTGTACGAGACTTTCTGGTAGCAGCGTGGGATCAAGTCCCACTCAGTGACGGTGTCGATGCCTGTCCTGCGACTGACCGGCGACCAGTTCAGGGTGTAGTCGGCCTTTCGCTCGAAGCTAGCTGGCATAGGCTCCGGCTTTCCCGCGACCCGCGTGAGGATAAGCGGCTTGGATGAAGGATGGATGGATGTTCACGTTGTAAAGTTGAATTTCTAGTTTTCAAAAAACGAAACAGTACAGAATGATTGAAGCTTTTTAAGGGTCAAACAGTGGTAACGATAAAACCTTTATGATCAGTCACGCAAGTGTAAAAAGAAGCCCCCCCCCCCAACAAAAAATTAAAAATGAAAACAAACACAAAAGCAAGGTTAATCCTCGCCGTCCCGAGAGATGTGCCGGCATCTGGCGTTTCCGTCTTATGCAAACGATCCGTGTACGTCGTGTACAGAACCGCAAGTACCCCCCCCCCCCTTTCTCATTAAAGAGACGCAATTACAAAGCGGGGGCCCGCCCGCTTGGGGGTGGGGTCGGCGTTCACGTAGCTGGACAAACGGAGATAAGCGGCAAGAGCGGACAAAGTCGCCGCGCCGCCCGACCCCGACGGGCGCGTCATTGTACCGGCTAATAATCAGCGGGCAGCAGAGCGTGCTTGTCATCGAGGCCGAGGTCGGTCCGTCTGCTCGGCGCCGATTCGCGTCCGCCGAGCTCGTTGATTTTGCGCAAGCGCAGAGTTTCCGCACACGTGAAACGTATTTGACGTTATGAAAATAGCCGCCGAACCAAAATGTGGCAAAAAGTGTACGAAGTGGACCCCCGATACCACAAGATGGTGGTGAACTATCTATCTATCTATCTAACTTTTTTAATGATTGTTGTTTATGGATTTATAATTTATAAGATTGATATTTACTGGAACACCCAGGCTAACTTTCGCTAGCCTTCTGTGGCATTTTACATTGAGCATGAAGCTTTTTAGCTCAAACTACATCGTTTGGATGATCATTTTATTGTTAAAATATAAAATGTTCATGAACGTTTTAATATGTTTTCAATGTAACTATAATTTAACGTTATTTTTTTTAATATGCTGTATATGCTATATTGTAGATTTTCACAGATTTACATCCCTTGTTTTTTTTTCCATTTTTGAACTAGTGTCCCACGCAAAAAGACAAAAATGGGAGTCGCCGTTTGGCTGCTCATCCCCACAAATCATCTCCTCCTCTTATGTTTTGCCCCCGGGCTCAAATCCTCGCGCCTCAATTCAATCCGCGACGGCGCAATGATCTTTGCACCGGCACGTCGGGCGCCGCCGCTTAACCGGCGAACGCATTTACCGGACCGGCATTCAGAACCTGTCAATCAAGAGTGTCGTGCCCGCGCGCGTACGCTTGCGCTCATGTTTATTTATCGAGGCATTTTTTCCGCCGCGCTTATTATGTACGCCGCGCTTGACGCCTTTGATTGTTGGGGAAATTGCGGCAACAGATGGACGCCCTGATGATGAATCGTGCGGATTTGACGCCAGCTCCAATTTTTCAAGAGTACGACTACTTACGCCGCACTTCTGAAAATACGAGTAGCGCATGGACGATTAATTTTAGGAATATAGTAGGACAAGTTCCACTGAATCAAAAAAAAACTTGCAGCACATGCTACTAGATGAGAAAAAAATTTGAGTATGTACGAATGAAACGAAAATAATCAGAGCTTTTGTATTCCTAAATATCACAACGACAACTGAATACAGAATTATTAGAATATTTGCTGTGGACATACCTAAATAATAGCATACACCAATAGGAACAGATGTACAACTAAAATGAATATGTATGACCAGTCATCTAAAAAAATGTATGTCGATGTCGGTATGCCGCCATCTTGGTACTCCCAAAACGTGTGGAGGACAAATTTCACAGGTTGGATTATGTCGGGGGTTTAGCTCAAAGTTTGGCATTTAGAATTAAAAATTTGACATTTTTTCATTTCTGGTAACATGAAGGATTTTTAATTCGCCAAAAAAGTCGAAGTGCAAAGGAAAGAGTTATAACACCGTTATTAGCAAGAAACCTTGCATATTACTTGGGGCCCGATTTGCGTGACACGTTGACTTTTCCCAAAATACGCTGTGAAGCACTATCATCGTAACATATCAAAAAAACTCGGCATTTTTTTTGTCATAAAAACATTAAATTTGAAGTCAATCAGCTTGATGTATATTTGGAAATAAGGACTCGCAAATGGGAAAATATATGCTAAACGCGTGATACATTTGTTGTCTCTGCGACAAATTTAAACGTTTCCTCGCGTTTGAAAATCAAATTCAATTTGCAGAGTTCTGCATTATGAAATTCATCAAAAATTTCACAGAAAATGTGTTTTCTTGCTTATCGAACGATGAAGTTTGGCGAAATATTGACATCGCTTTTTCGCGAAAAAACGTCGACCTATAAAGGTGAAGCAGAGAGTAAACAACAACAACCGTAAACAAAACTTTCTTCAAGTGAATTAAGCTCATCGGAAAATTAAAAAAAACATTTTCAAACAAACTTTAACAGCGTCAAAGTAAATCTTTCCAATTTACCTGTGGAATATTTTCTCACAGCCACGAAACTGGCGATTAGCGCTCAGGTCGGCATACTTGTTTTGGGAGTAGCAAGATGGCGGATGGCCACTTCAGTTTTGGTGGCCATTGAGCCGTCCAGTCTTTTTTTTTTTTTTTTTTAATCAGTGCATACCACCGACATCGCCACCTTCTTGATCGATTTTGCATCATATTTCTAAGTATCATCGGCTCATTAATTAATCACCATTTGTTAAAGTAGAAACTCTTCCACGGTCGCCATTTTTTGTTCGTTTTTACGGAAAGGTAAAAAGCTGCTACTGGAAGTGACTAAAATATGCTGAGGAAACTTTACTGTGTCATCCTATATCAGCAGTAGCGACACCTCTGACGCGGAGAAGAACTGCAGCACACTTTCAAAATTGAGTGCGTGCGTTGCGTTTTGTAATGTCTATATTTTACTTTTATTTAATTTTTACACGTTTTCCTGTGTTTCACGTCATTTCCTCATTGTTAGCTGTATTACGATGTTAGTCCAGCTCTTTATGAAAATGTGAATAAAATACATGTTCCAAGTACTCCACAAAATATCCAACGTTTAATCGATTCTAAAAAGATTTGATATATTAAAAAATAAAAAAATCACTGCAAAAAAAACTGCGGCACAGTCAATACTCCCCCCAAAAATAAAAAATCTAGAAGCAGAAATAGCAGCGTATGTGCAAATTAATAATTAAAACACTGCACATGTGCTTCTGAATTAATTTTTGAAAAATAGCATACATAGTATACTCCTGGATAAAAACACGCATTCCTTTGTTAATCTGTTAAGACAGCAAGTTTTACAGCGCTTGAGATAAGGGTTCCTTGTCCATTTTTGGAATTTGCATATCATTTTTTTTTTTTGTGAGCACGAGTGCGTGACGGAGGGCGGCGGGGGGGGGGGGGGCGTGGAGGAGGCGAAGCGATGCGCAAAAAAAGTGTGAAGCGAAGCGGAGACGGTGCGAGGAGTCTAATGAGACCTGCAGAGAACTTCTTATCGGGACCACACCGCTGCCTCGCGGAACCGATCCGCTTTGTTAACCGGCGCTTTCGATACTGCCTCCGTGTGCGTACGTGGGATAGAGAGAGAGAGCGATAGAGAAAGAAAGAAAGAAAGAAAGAAAGAAAGAAAGAAAGAAAGAGGAGAGAGAGAAAGAAAGAAAGAGAGAGAGAGAGAGAGAGAGCACAGAACGTACGATAGAAGGTGCACGTTTTACTTGTGAGCATAAAATAGGGCTAATGTTGCCGTATGCACATCCAAAACATTAGCATTAATGTTTATACGAATTAATATTAACCGCAAGGCATTTCCTCAACGTTAAATCTGGGCTGGAACATCCGAGGTTCGGTAGCGCAAACGCAACGTCCGTTATCGTAGCGCAAAAGTCGAGCGCGGCTGTCAGGAGACTTTCCGTGCGGAAACGTGACCCTCTTGCGTCGTTTGATTGGCCGTAGAGCGATGCCTCATTTCTCGACCACGGTCCATTCCGGAAAACGAGTCGGGAAGCAATTTGTTCAAAAACCAAATTGATGCTTCCCATTGCAATGAATGGAAAAAGAAATAACGCGTTCCGAGCCTTAAAAAAAATTGGCTTTTTAAAGCATTTTTTTAGCTTTTCCTGATAATAAACTGCATAGTAGAAATACAAGTATAGTTGAAATACTTTATATCATGAAATAATTTTAGAAATGTATTTATTTTTTGCTTAAAATGTAGTAGAGTACGCTAGGCCGGGAGCGCATTGCCGTACCTGTAGCGACTTGATCCCCGGCCTTGTAAACCTTTTCTACAAACAAAAGTGCAGAATATGTTATGTTATATGTTATTTCCGGGTTTTGTCGGGGGCGTTCGTGTAGCGATTTTCGTTGGAAAACAGATGCGAAAAAATCTCGAAATTTGCGTTCGAAAACCGATCTGTTCGAAAACGGGGACGTTCGAGAACCGAGAGCTTTACTGTACCTGCTAAAATGTTTGCGCTGTTGTGTTTCATACCTGAGCACGAAGGTTTTCCGCGGCGAGAGGCCGGGTTCGTCCCGTCGCGCCGGGCCGGGCGCGAGTTCGGCGCCGAGCGTCATTCCGGCGCCGTCGAGCAGCACGGCGACGCGGTCGGGAAGCAGCTGCGGGGTCTCCGAGGTGAAGGTGACGGAGAGCAGCTGGCCGTAGCTGTGCCTCTGACCACCCACAAATTTGTCTGCGGGAAAAGTTTTTGCTTGTTTGTTGTTTGTTTTCGTATTCTTCTTCAAGACAGGAGGAAAAAAAAAAACACGTTTCAACTACAACTAGCACATATGAAAGAATGGAACAATCATTTTGATAAGTCATATTTTGACATTCCTTGAGTGGAAAAAGTTAGTTAGAAAAAAAAATGTAAATATTTATAAAGTTAAAAAATAAAATATATATTTCGATCTTTGAATCGCAACTTTGTTACTTTTTCCCCCAGTTGTACCAATCCTCGGATGTTTGGGGGAAAAAAAAAATCATCTTTTGTGGTTTAGAAAAACTAAATTTATCCTTTATTGTTGGAATTTTTTCAACAGTACCTCTATTAAAAAAAATAAAAAACTTTCATTTTCGTTTTAAACATGTTTTGAGGTTTAAACAACTTATACTCATAATTTTTTTATATTTTATTGTTTGATGTTTGATTTTTTTTAAAAATGCCCATCTGTACTTTGGTTTAAAAAAAACAAACATTATTTGATGTTTTGTTTTTGTTGTTTTTGTACATTAATTTGCAGTTGTCAAAAAATTGGAAAAGTGCACATTTTCTTTGATAACCATTCTTTTTTCACTTTCATGACAGCATAGCTTTGTGTCTCGTCATATTTCGATCTTTGAATTAAAAATATTCGCCTATTTTGTTCCTTTTTTTTCCCCCAGTTGTACCAATCCTTGGAAGTTTGGGAGAAAAAGGGAAAAAAAATCATCTTTTGTGATTTGGAAAAACAAAATTTATCCTTTGTTGTTGGAATTCTTTTCAACAGCACCTCTATTTAAAAAAAATAATTATTATTTTCATTTTAAACATGTTTTGAAGTTTAAACAACTTATACTCATCCTTTATATATATGTTATTTTTTGACGTCTGATTTTTGGTTTAAAAAAATATTTCGATCTTTGAATTAGAAATATTCGCCTATTTTGTAACTTTTTTTCCCCCAGTTGTACCAATCCTTGGAAGTTTGGGGAAAAAAAGAAAAAAAAATCATCATTTGTGGTTTGGAAAAACTAAATTTATCCTTTATTGTTTGGATTTTTTCAACAGTACCTCTATTAAAAATATATATATTATTTTTGTTTTAAACACGTTTTGAGGTTTAAAGAACTTATACTCATCGTTTTTATATATATATATTTTTTCACATGTTATTGTTTGATGTTTTAATTTTTTAAAAAATGCCCATTTGTACTTTGGTTTAAAAAAAAACAATTTATTTGAAAAATTACATTATTTTATTATAGTTTTTTTTTTAAACCAAAGTACAAATGGGCATTTTTTCTAAAAAAAAAAAAAACATTTTTTTTTTAAGGTGCTTTAATTGTCAAAAAGTATATTCAACTTTTTGATCTTCAAATTATTTTCTTTTTAACTGCATACACGTCCTTTTATTTTTGTTTTTAATTTGCATTTGTCCTTTGAAATTTGAAAATTTGGAAAGTTGCCCATTTTGTTTTGATACCCAATTATTATTATTATTTTTTTTTTAAATCAGGCACATGAAGTTAAAAAGCTGCGCTCTTGCTTGCCTGTGATGCATTTTTCCATATTTTTACATATCTTACTCTTCTTCCGCTGGCGTAGGAGGATCACTTAAATTTCTCTCGTCGTCGAAGGGTGTTAAGCGAGCGCTTTTACATGCGAGGGAGGCAAGAATTAATTTTTAAAACCACCCCTAAATAATTAATCGGGCCACATTTCGACATTCATTCGATTGTAACGGGCAAATAAACAGCGACTTTTTAATTATTTCTTATCTGGCGTTCGAGCTGACGTCGTCGCTTTATGTGGCACCGTCGGTGCGCCGGGCCAAAATCCGAAGAACTCGTCGTTTTACGAGATGAAATGAAAAAGATGAAAATCAAAATCCCGACATAAAAGCAGGAGATAAATGACAAAGCCAAGACTTTGGAACGCATCATGTTTCAGGACGAGAACCTTGACTTGGGACGAGACCATTCTTTCACGAACAGAACCTCCACCGGGGACTGGACACTAGTACCTTCTCATGAAACTAGTAACTTCTCTGGGACTAGTACTTTCTATCAAATTAGAACCTTCTTTCTGGAACAGAACCTTATTTGAAAACTATAACCTCACTCAGAACCTCGCCTTAGGCCAAGATTATCCTCTTCGGACCTTTGAGCCAAGAAATTTCTCTTCCTTCTCTCAAGACTCGAACTTCCTCCTTGGATATGAATCTCATTTCACGACTAGAACCTTCGCTTGGGACTAGAAAACTATCATGGGACTAGTACCTTCTCTTACGATTGGGACGTTCTCTTGGTCTTGGGACCAGACCATTCCCTTGGGTCTAGAACCTTCAGAAGCTCATTTTCCGGGGTCTATCTATCATTTTTTCCAAAAGCAGGAAGTCCAATAAAAAACTAATAGAAATACACCTCCACACCCCCCAAAAAAATTACCGTACTTAAAGGAAAACTCTCCCCAAAATTCATTATCTACAATAAACCCTCTAGTGTGAAGTATTATTACATATATTTTGGACAAAAAAATTGAAAATAAAGAACATTTTGGAGATCCAAGCAAAATCCGATCGTGTGCCAGCTTTGACAGCCAGACCCGGCCGGAAGAAACATCCTTGACCCCTGTCCATGATGTCACCGGTGCTTAGCATTACAGACCGTTCGTTCTCGCTAAGCCAAGGTGCCGACGTGTTCTGCGCCAAACTGCACCAAAACTGAGAAAACGCAGACAAAAGGGGCCTTGTTGAACCTCCCGTGGGGTCAACCTGACTGGATCAAGCCGTGGCTGTCACAGTTGAGGCTGGTTCATCAGCCGGGGAAATTTGCACGCATTTAATCACGGATATATACGTGTGAGCACACAACACTTCCGGGTTACTATTTACGGCGATGCGTGCGTGCAAAAGCCCCCCCCCAAAATCCCCGCCGCCGAGATCGATCGCGAGAGGCTGGCTGCTTGAAAAGTATAACTTGGGGTAAAAAAAAAAAAAAGGCCACACCTGCTGTATATTCTCTACATCTAACCCAACTCCTCACAAACGCCTCAAACAAATCTCCGCGGTCCATATAATGAGATTCTTGTTCATCGTTAGTGCCACGCCCTCTTCTCCAACACGTCAAGTTCCGCCTGTTGTGTATTCCGGCTCAAGCGCACGGCCTTGAACATTGTACATTATGCTATTTTGGTTTTTATTTGTAATAATTTTTCAGAAAAATCTCAAATGAGCAGAGACTGCCGGGTGTTTTAGTTAAATAAATGAAGTTTACGGCTCCAAAATTTGGAGTTGCGTTTCTGTTGCTATTTCCGATCACGGAGAAGGAGCGCTTAAAATCCTGCTAGCGAGCCGAAGACGAAAAGCGGCCCGGAACGTGCTGGAGTGGCGGCGCCGGCTTCAGGCACTCGGGGAGAAAGGTCGTCATGGCGACGGGTTTTTCGACGGCCGTGCTCGCCCCCAAAAATCGTGGTGCGGTGTTTCCAAACTTAAGTTAAATTGACGACGGCAAGTTTTCGACAAATCAACGCCTATCCTCAAATCCGTACCTGGGAGATTCTCTCCTGTCCGCTGCAAGAACAGATTCCAACAACTGCGCAACCCTCCCCGAATGGACTCCAACCTGTTTTCGGTGCATCACTCTGGTCCATCCATCCAACCATGTTCTTCGCCGCTTATCCTCACAAGGATCGCCGAGAGTGCTGGAGCCTATCCCGATCGACGGGCAGGAGGCGGGGTTCACCCTGGACTGGTCGCCGGCCAATCGCAGGGCACGTGGAGACAAACAACCAATCGCACACAGAATCGCACCTACGGGCAATTTCGTGCCCTATTAATGTTGGATGTTTTGGGGATGCGGGAGGAAACCGGAGTGCCCACCTGGAGAAAAGCCACGCAGGCACGGCGAGAACACGCAAACTCCACGCTGGGATTGAACCCGGGACCCCAGAACTGGTCCAGATGAAAAAAAAAATAAATGCCTCACCTCCAACAAACACCTCACCAGTGCCCGTTTTCCCTCCCCTCACTTTCGGCCGGAGAGATTTTTATTCAAATCCGGCCCGCTGGGGCACTTTCCTTCCCCTCGCCAGATTGCCATAAGGACTCGAGTGTGCTGACCCCTCCTATCCAACGCCGCCCCCCCCCCCCCCACTACTAAACTCCTCCCCCACGGCGAGCAGCTGATCACGCTTGTTCCGAGACCTCGGCAGCTGCTCTCCACCGGTTGCTCCGGCGCCGTCCCCGCGGGGAGGGGGGACTCGAACTCCCGCCTTGTGTCAAGGATCGAGCAGATGTCCGGGATCAGGAGGGGCGCGTACGACGGCGGCGGCGTCAAACACCGACGTCTTCAATTTCAAACGCGGCAGATAAATTGAACCTGTCATTTCGCAAAACTGGAAATGTTGCAAATTATTAGTCATCAACGATGATTTGGGTCGCGTGCAAAATGAATATTTTATTCCGAAATCATTGTGATGAGAAAATACAGTAAACCCCCATTGGGATACGTTTAGGTGAAAATCTGTGATAAGGAGACAATATCAAATTCATTTGTCGAACCGTTTCCCAACTCTTAAAATTCATTTTTTTGTCGCTCGTCATGGAAGGAATGATAACGTACGACATTCGGCACAACGATGAATTCATGGCACGTGATAAACGTTAGTAGATGTAATCGCTACGCTAATATTTTTTTCCCCCTAGCGGATGTGCTAGCTGTCATTTATTATTATTTTTTTAAAGGACAGAAGCGTAAGTAACGTGGCGTTCAGGCGTTCCGTCATGACGCAAAACGGCCGACTAAAATTTGCCGTCCATGACGACGAAAGACGTTTCTTCCGAATGAAAAACGGCCGTCGGATGACAGCGATGAAACGCCAAAGAGCGACGGCGCCGGCCTGCTGATTGTCACTGAGAAGTCGCCCCCCCAAAAATGAGAAGTTCCCCCCCCACTCGCCGTTCTACTTAAGAGGCCAGCCGGCGAGCTGTCGCCGAGTCCGACGCCGACTTGTCAGGTTAGCCATTTGGGAGCGCGCGAGCGTGACGCGTGGTCCCGTCGAGCGTCGGCTTATGCCTCCCGGAGTCGTGTGAATCATTAAGACCCGTCTTTGGACCGCCTCGACTTTCTTAAAAAGGATTGATGGAATAAACCCCCCTCCCCACATACACACATACAGTTTGTGACTGCCGGGGGGGGGGGGGGGGGCAAAAATCTGCATCTGATATCATTTAACAGACAACAAACAATGTGCATTATGAATATGCTAATAATGCATGAGTGACAGTGTCAGTAATAGGGACCAAGCAATACCACAAAAACCGAAAGCCCCCCCCCCCCCCACAAATTAAAAAAAAAAATAGATTTAAATGTTGTCACTGTCAGGAACAAATTCCAATCTCAAATCATCTTTGCCCATTGATACGAATACAAATGCCGTTAATCGGTTCCAGTCTCCTGGAAGAACTTGACACATTTTTTTCAATGTTCTCTAATAAGGGGAAATAGCACTCTGTAATACTGCAATTAATAGAAATTTATCGGAATAACAATTCATTTGAATGAAAAGAAATACACAGTTTGCGCTTTATGGTTGATTCCATGTTCTGCTTTGTAAAATGCACGATTTGGGCAAGGGGCAGAAAAAAATGGAAGACTTATTGAAATACATTTTAAGCTTCGCTACATGCTTTTGATCATGTCAAGCACATTGAACTACCTTGTGTTTGAAAAATGCTACATACAGAGAAGAAGTTTCAAATGTTGGTAATTTGTAAATCATATTTTTGGATGCTGTTTTGCCTTAAAGTCCTTAATTTGGAATTCAGCAATAGAAATGAGCACAGATGGGGTCTTTGTCGTAATTTTGCAACATAAACTCATTACTTTCCAAAGAGAGTAACTCGGCCTATCAGTTCCTCCATGATGGCGTCCCGCAGGGCTCTCCGCGATGCCGCAATTTAGGCACGAGCCCCGGAGGAGGCGCCGTTTAATGGGCTTGCGAGTGTTTTGCTTCTGGCCGCAGACGGCGGGGGCCCCGCCGGAGGGTCCTCGCGGATTTGGCGGCGAGAAGTCGACTTGGCAAGGGAGCCAATTTCCACTTTGTTGCCTCTCCAACGCGGACAATTCCATCAGGCCTCTGCTGCTGGGGCAGCTGATAGAAATGAGCCCTAAATCCTGCGGGCGGGGGCCTAGCTTAGTCCCTTATCTTCTAATGGTTCCGATAAAGGAGCGGGGCGGAGGGACGGTCGGACGGAATATCCGCGGCGCGACCCGCTGCCAAATACCGCAATTAATCTCGGGAACAACGGGAACAGGGCGCGGGCATTACAGATGCCGCGCTAACACCCGTATAAATGACATATTTACGACACGGGGGTGGGTTTACTACCTGAAAATAAGACACCGAACGTATTAAATCCTGCCCCCGGGGGCCGGAGCTCCGCTGCCGGAACAATAACGGGCCACGGAACGCCGTTGGGTGTCGATTCTTCTCCCGCGGCACTCACCGGGCGCTCTGTAGAAGCCCGGGTCCTCCTCGGAGAGAGGCAGCAGATAGACTTCGCCCTCCTTCCACAGCAGGGGGTCCAGCCGACCCCCGGAGAACTCGCCCAGCCAGCCGTCCTGATCTGGAGCCGACGAGACATTTGGAAAGGTTACAGTTGGCCTCAGTTATTCACCAGAGATGGCGAATTAGGAATACCAAAAGCCCACAAACGCAACCTTTAATTTTGTCTCGTGCTCGTGCAAGTAACTACTCAAAATCAGTTTTCCACAACTGAGCGTGACTCCCGCTGTCTTGAAAATCTTTTTCAAATTTGATGGCGGTGGAAGAAAATCTATCAGAAGGGTTCGTATTCGGAGGACTTCTGGAATACGGCGAAAGGGATCTCGCAATGGCTGCATCAAATCAAAATGGCGGACTTGGGGTGTCTTTTCCAACTGCAAAACTGCACTTTTACGGCACCAAATCCAGGATTTGGGTGACAAAAACCCAAGTTCGCGTAGCAACTGCCGAATTTGTCTTGGAAGGGCACCTGGAAATGGCCCAAATGACCGAAAACGGTCCCTTTGGACTAACATATCCGACTTCCTGCGTCTTTTTAATCCTGGACTCCAGAGACTCTTCTGTGGCTCTCCACATGCCGGCTAAATTTCATGTTGCTAGGTTACGGTTTCTTCGGAGGCAGAACGTTCAAAGAATTTTGGGAGTCACTACCGAATACTTGTGAGGTATCAATTTAGTCTTTTATGAAGATTCTTTGGATCAGCTTGTCTTTGAAGGACCCCAGAAAATGGCCAAAATGTTCTTCAAACTGCAGCTTCCAACCAATCCTGCGGATGCGTCGCCCGGTTTTACGTAATCCGATCAAAACACGACTGATCTGCTGAAGTGGAGCTGCCTATCCTCAAACACGCCAAAAGTCGATGGACAATCTGGGCCGCCAGCTGGTTTTTACCTTCCGTGAAATCCGAAGTGATGTCGACGGCCGCGAAGCCGCCGGACGAGGAGCAAGCCAGCGAGTGGCCGAAGCAGAAACACGGCTGGCAGCCAGCCGGGTTGTTTTCTTGCAGGTTGAAGAAGCCTGGCTTGCATCTGCGCGCAAAAACACACGTTTATTGAAAACCACGTTCCTTGGAATTGTAGGAGCTCCCCCCCCCCCACAACCAAGGCCACAGTGATGCGTTTTGGGTCCAAACGGATCGCAGATGCACTGGACAGGGTAAAATCAAAAAAATTCACATGAGGAGCGGCAGAATACCGGAATTTGCGGCATATGAGCCGCGACTTTTTTCCACAGGCTTTTTTTTCTAACGGCCACTCAAGTGGAAAAGGTAAAAGTGAGACCGGTGGAATATATGTGCCTGATTTTTACCGGTATGTTTTTTTTAACAGGCCCTGTTAGCGTGGCACTAGCGCTAGCGTTAAACTCTCTGTCGACCGTCTTTCTTTGTAAATATCTCGTGTTTCACTGTGGGCACTTGCGGCTTTTACACAGTTGCGTATGTATGTACCAAATGGTATTTCCTTTACAAATGTACTGGGTGAGGCTTCACACTTTGTGCCGCTGTTTTATCGCAATATTTTTAAGCAATCTTTGTTTTGAATCTGTTTTAACAGTATACACTACAGGCAAAACCGAAATTAGAGATGCACACCTTAAGTGTAGCACCACGAAGTCAGCATGTTCTTGAGTACTCTGGATTCGGGCTCATGTATGCCCGTAGTTTAGAGTGGCTGCCGCTTAAGAAATGTTTAACTCTCGACTGAAGACTTAAAACACACCTAAAACACGACAAATTCTCTTGCCCTGCTGCACCACTTTGACATCTGAACTTTAGCCTGTTTTACTGCCGCTCGTCTTTCCTCCCCCCTGCTCTACTGCTTGAAGAAGAGACCACACGACGAGGGGAAGGAAGGGGGGGGGGGGGTGCGGGGCTACAATTTTTCCAACTGGTTGCGGTATGCCGCATAGTAGCGAGGGAGTGGGGGCTACCATGAACTCAGAAGCTGGAGCCAATTTTACTGCTGCGCACACAAGGCCACACTAGTCACTGAAATTATGTTACGTGAAATGATCCAGAAAAAAAGTTGTAATTTTTGTCGATTCTTGGTGTCTCGATAAACCCGGCAGTGTCCTTTTTTTTTTAAACGGTAAAAGTGACCACTGCAAGGCAGCCGGGATAGGCTCCAGCGCTCCCCGCGACCCTTGTGAGGATAAGCGGCAAAGAAAAATGGATGGGTGGAAGCGACCACAGTAGTGATTATTGATTACTGCAAGTTAAGCTTATGTGTATTTATAGCAAAAGTGGATGAATTTGTGTGTTTCATTTCTAAAAGAAAAGAAAAGTTCGAGAACCACCGCAGTAGAGGATTATGCACAGACCGACCGGGACAGGTCCTGAGGAGGATTACTTTCCGGAAGCGTCTACATGCGGTGTCGATCACATTCCAAAATGAGTAAAAAAAAAAAAAAAAAAATCCTTCCATTACCTCCGGTCTCAAAGTGAAGTTGCGTGATTGCCAATCCAGAATACCTCAGCCGACCAATAACGGGGGTCCAAATGGCTACCGATACATCTCTCAACAATTGCTGCTAGGAAATCACCGGGTATTCATATCTGGATCGGATACACAATTTTACTTTTTCTTATTTTTCCCAGGTGAAAGAAGAGCTGCCGCGACACGGGGAAGGGTGGTGGTGGTGGTGGTGGTGGGGGGGGGGGGACCCCCCCCGAAAACATCTGCCGGCGGACGAGATCGTAGCCTCACCTGCCGCAGTCTCTCCCCTCGGCGTTGGCCTTGCAGCGACAGCCGCCGTCCAGCGGCGAGCAGACGCCCGCGCTGCCCCCGGGGGCGCACTCGCACGGCCTGGGGGGGGGGGGGGCACAAAGTCAACAGACGCAGTGAGTCAGACCCGCAAAAAAAAAAAAAAAAGTGCTTGACGGGCTTTTGCGATTGATTGCTTTTGTTTGGAACAGCAAATCTAATTTTAATGAGAGGCGCTATTGCAAATAATTTAATTATCTTCCAGCAAAAGCGTCTCCCCTTGTTTCTGCTCCAGTGGGCTGAATAATTCACACTGTTGCTCGGGCGCCTGATTTTTGCAGCATCTGTGATGGAAACGTCCGCGTTCTCCCCGCGCTCCGCCGGAATCTAATCTGCGTAATAAATGGCCACGAGGTAACCGAAACCTGCGACGCGTCGGCTTCCTCTTATCTCATCTCGACTTCGGGTTTTTGGGGGGGGGGGGGGACAAAGCGTCGGCTAAACAAAAGGCGTAACGCCCGCGCGTGATGCATCTTTTGCATCGATTTGATTTCAAAATGGAGGCGGTAAACCTCGTGGCACCTGCGCGCATTGTTCTTGTACGTTTTCGGCGTTTATCTAGCAAAGCGAACGCGGCTTTGGCGAAATTCCGTCGGACCTGGACCCGTTTCGAGTGACGTGGTCTACACGGGGAGCATTGAGATTCCGCCCGGCAGGCGGAGCGGGTCAGGGAGCGCCGACGCGGACGTGTACACCTTGAATATAAACCAGAGAGAAAACACACTTTGCATGCACGCGCGCGGAGAAGTAACCCCCCCCCCCACCCCAATCATATTAACGAGGTCATATTAATAATCACAAGACTGGCGATGAAATGCATACAGATGTTGACGGCCGCCATTCGCAATTTTTGCCCTCTGACATTCACCATTTGAAAGGAGCATTTTTGAAAATTAAATGTAAACGTAGGGTTAGCACGGTGGATCCGCTGGGAAAGCGTTGGCCTCACAGTTCCGAGGTCCCGGGTTCGATCCCGGACCCTCCTGTGTGGAGTTCGCAGGTTCGGGTTCCTCCCACATCCCAAAAATACGCAACGTTAATTGGACACTAAATTGCCCAAAGGTGTGATTGTGAGTGCGGCTGTTTGTCTGGATGTGCCCTGCGATTGGCCGGCGACCAGTTCGGGGTGTGCCCCGCCTCCTGCCCGTTGACGGCTGGGATGGGCTCCGGCACTCCCCGCGACCCTCGTGAGGATAAGCGGCGAAGAAAACGGATGGATGGATGCGGAGGACCCACAAAAGTCTTACAAAGCCTTGCTAAAAAGTCAACGTATTTTGATTCGATGCGGGAAAATTGTGCCAGTGACGAGTTTTTATAAAACCTAAACTTTTATTAAATCTTTAAAATTGAATTCATCCCCAAGAGACATTTTTAGTTAGCATCGACGGCAATCACACAAAACGGTGTCAAGAAATTCTGCCCATATGGACACAGGAAGTCAGCCATCTTGGTTGGATGCGGCCATTTTTTAAGGCGACCTCGGCTGTTTGAGATTTTGTCAGATTGCCACTGGACCAAATATGAATTTTTGGACTTACATACATACGCTAATCAGGCAGGTGATGCTAACGCTAGAAGGGAAAAATGTACATTTTGTAATTGTGCGAGGGCGGAGCCTGACTAAAAATGGATAACCCGCCCATAAAACATAACTTTCCAATAAATCTTTTTGAAAATTCAGCTCCTGAAGCCCGTTTTTCCTTTGCAAGATGAATTTTTTCCTCGTCACGAGAAGCCCCGCACAAAAATTTCTTTTAGCCTCATTTGGGTCGTTTCTGCCTGCCCGAGACGCGATCGGATTCTTTGCTCTGATATTCGTCAAAATGCAAATTTTGCCTCTGACCTGGAACACCTCAGACGCCTCCGTCAATGATTCAAAATCAAGCCGGTCTCGACGAGGATCCGAGAGATCCTGTCCGAAATCCATAAAAAATGAATTGCATTGTTGATGTCCCCCCCCCTGTTGTTTTAATGGGCAAGGCGGTCGACTAAGGAGAATATTTCTCCACCTGTGTCTCAATCCCTCCTCTGAAGTTTAGCTGATGGATGTGGTCGCCATGGCAACAAGCAGGTTTGGTCAGAGGTTATCTCCGCGCGGCGGCGCGCTAGCAACCGCGGCGGAGGGGAGTCGGCGAGGCGGTGAGGGCAGAAACGATGGGAGGTTGTTATTTTTATTTTTATTTAAAAAAAAAAAAAAAAAAAAACATTCCGCCTTGTGTAAGTGCGCCGCAGTCATCCGCCGCGTCAGGATTTGCTGCTAAAAATATGCTAATGTGATCCGCGGACTAAAGCTCTTACGCAAACGTGCTGCAGGTGATAATGCCGTCGTCGCCCGGCGCTCGGTTTCCCCTTAATGTAAAAACGCGCGGCTCGCTCGGGAACCGTCAACAAACAACATTGTAATCCCCGCACGGCGTCTCGAGCGGACGTTCGTGAAAATGTCGACTTTGTCGCTAGGTCGTTTCCCCTCGGCGACGTGAGTTTCGCGAAAAGAGGCCGTCGGGAAGTCTTAAAAGATGCGAGAGGTCAGCCGTTTTAGGGTCTACACAAGGTGTCGTTCTTTTTGTTCTTCAAGGAGCGCAGCTACAGCGAAGAAAATAAGTATTTGAACACCTGTCTATCAGCTCCAATTCTGACCCTCGAAGACCTGTTAGTCCGCCTTTAAAAGTCCGCCTCCACTCCATGGATTATCCTGAATCAGATGGACCAGTGTGAGGTCGTCAAGTGCATAAAGACAGCCGTCCACCCCGTACGATGAGCAAGACTCAAACTTTGCTGTTGTACAACTAGGGCGAAGGAGAAATTGCCAAGCAGCTCCACTGCTGGCGCAAGAAGCTAAACATGACAGTGTCACAGTGACATTTCCCAAACTGCCTCTGCGTCTCCGGAGTCCTGCAATTGGGTCCTGCTCCGTACCGATGGGTCGTGACAGACGGTCAGTCTCAATCGGAGTGGAGCCCCGTGCCAGGTATCACCTCGTGGGGTCTCCATGATCCTTAGAAAGGTCAGGAATCACCCCGGGACTACACGTCAGGACTTGGTCAATGACCTGAAAAGAGCTCAGACCACCGTTTCCAAGGTGACTGTTGGTGATACCCGAAGTCGTCATGGTTTGGAATCATGCGCAGCACGGACGGTTCCCCTGCTTAAACCAGCACACGTCAAGGCCGGTCTTGAGTTTGCCAATGACCGTTTGGATAATACAGAGGAGTCATGGGAGAAGGTTTTGTGGTCAGGTGAGACCAAAATGGAACTTTTTGGTCATAATTCCACTAACCGTGTTTGGAGGAAGACGAATGATGAGTTCCATCCCGAGAACACCATCCCTCCTGTGAACCATGGGGGTGCTAGCATCATGCACTGTATTGAGGAGAGGATGACCGCGAGATTTTGGGGAACAATGACCCGAAGGACACAGCCAGGGAAACCAAGGCGTGGCTCCGTAAGAAGCGTATCAAGGTTCTGGCCCGGCCGAGCCAGTCTCCAGACCAAAACCCAATAGAAAATCTTTTTTTCTCAGCGACAGCCCAGAAACCTGTCTGATCTAGAGAAGATCTGTGTGGAGGAGAGAGCCAAAATCCCTCCTGCAGTGTGTACAAACCTGGTGAACGACTACAGGAAACGTTTAACCTCTGTAATTGCAAACAAAGGCTCCTGTCGCAAATATTAACATTGGTTTTCTCAGGTGTTCAAATACTTATCACACAAATAAATCATTTTCTGGATTTCTCTCTGGAAATTTTGCTCTCAAGTTGATGCAAAGCAACGAGCCCAAAAGACAGATTTTATCTGGAAAAACTGCTAAGCGGGGTCTCACCGCCGGGTGAGAATTTGGCTTGCCAATGTAGTTCCGGCGCCGCCGCTCGTTGCTCACCTGCAGCCGGCGGGGCCGAGCGAGTGGAATCCCGGGCGACACGTGTCACACTTGTCCCCCGTCACGCCTCGGCCGCCGCACTCGCACCGTCCCTCGCTGTCACACCGCAGACTCGCCGAGCCTGCCGGGTCCCGGTCGCGGCGGGAAGACGTAAAAAGAGAGAAAATGGGGTGACGGCGATGAGCGATCGATGCGCGCTTAATCAATTCCGGGAATAACGAGAACACCTGCTATTGGATTTGTGTTAGGGAAACGGGAGGCCGGGCGAGCGGGAAATAATGCGGACACGCCGCCCGCTCGGGTTAATGGAGAGAAAAGAGCCGACTGGGACGCTGCGGCCGGCGAACGAACGCACGGCGGATGGAGTCCGTTGTCGCGTGTGATCGATAGACGGGGACGATCGCCTGGCGCCGCAAAGAATCAGAATCCCACCCCGGTAAGAAAGCCTCCCAAGCAGCTGGTAGGGTTTCCCACCAGGTTTATTCTGGTTTCCAGTCGGGGTTTCAAACGAGGGTCGTGGTTTCTAAATCAGGCCAGGATTTGGGTTTCAGACAAAGTACGGGTTCTGTTTCGAAAATTAGCCTTTCAGGATCGAGTTGAGTTTTGGAAGGACGGACGGTTTCAAATGAGTTTTTCGTGCTTGGGTTGGGTTTGCAAATGAAGTTTTCACAACAAACGGTTTGGGTTTGAAATCGGCATTTCAAGTCTGAGTTAGGGTTTAGAAATCGGCTTTCAAAATAAGGGGTGTCAAAATCATTTTCCTCGCGGGCCACATTGCGGTTCCGGTTTCCCTCAGAGGGCCGTTATGACTGTGAAAGAATACAAATATTTAATGGTCTGATCGTATTTATATCATCAATTCACGATCTGCTTTTGGTATCGGAAATCAAGGGCAACGCGTTTTTCAACTACTCATGCTTGGAATATCTCAACTTTATCATTTGCCATGCATGACAATTTGACATTTTTGTACAAATTTTTACAAGAATCATCGAAATCGACACTCTGGATTTGGCTTGGCGGGCCACATAAAATCACGCGGCGGGCCGGTTCTGGCCCCCGGGCCTCGAGTTTGACACCTTCCGAGCTTGGGACAGGATTTCCATCCAGGTGTGGGGTTTCAAATTTGGGTCTAAAAACAACCAATCACAACTTCGACTCGGGGTTGTGTTCAAAATATGTTTTCAAACACGGGTTAAGGTTTCAAATCGGTCATAAAGAAGTTTTTCAGGTTTCAGGGTGAAGGTCTTAACGTTCCGACAACTTACCGTTGATGTTGCAGTTGCAGGGCAGGCAGGGCCCGTCAGGCGAGCCCCTGAAGTGGTTCTCGCGGCACCGCTCGCAGTGGGCGCCGTCCGTGTTGTCCCGGCACTCCAGACAACGCCCCCCGCTGCCCGTGGCGCGGTACTGCTCCGCGTCGAAAACGCAGCGGTCCGAGCGGCCGCTGCAGTTGCACCCTGAAGGAGGTCGCCGGGAAGAGATCGGAAAACAAACGGCGCTGTTGGGCGTTCTGGGATTGGATGATCGCTTCCGAGCCGGTTGCTAATCTCATTTCACACGGGCCTAATGAGGAGTCGGTCCGCCGTCGGCGGGGGGAAGCCGAGATAGCGTAATTTGTCATTTGTGTTGATACAAGAGCAAATTAGTCAGCCGATAAGGCGGCGCCGGCGTAGCTCCGAGCCGCAAATCCCTCCCTAGTTTTTTGCTCAGCCAACCCTGAGGGGGGATTTAGGTGAAATTGCTCGTTTTATTACGAACACGGTGCTCTCGCGCTCTGTTTTGCTAGTATTAGCCATATGCTTACCCCCCCCCCCAACACCACTACACCCCACCCAGCGCTAATAAGCCAGCGATGTAACAGCTTGCCTTCTTTGAAAGAAAAACAGCAACGTTTTGCAAAACTTCGCAGCAGGCCACTCGCAAACGAGGTTGAGCGATTTGAGCGCCGGTTTGGGTTTGGCATTTCGGTTTCAAGACCGGGTTGAGATTTCAAGCCGCAGGAAAACTTCTGGACAGTATTTACAAATGAAGCTACGAAGTAGGGTTTTAAATGTCGGTTTCTTGCAAAGATTCGGGTTTCGAGCCGGGTTCTGCTTTGAGAGAACCGGCGCGTGTCCACAAGTGACGCGCTCTCCTCAGACTGCCGCGCGTGGAGGCGTCTACTTAGCGCAGTGGCGGCCGCGTCGTCGCTACACCTAAAAGAGGCCTCGGAGGCTCTTAGCGCACCACGTCAGCGTCCCATTGGCTGAGCACTCTTTAACATGGCTAACGCAAGCGCCGCAGGCGGTCCCCCCCCACCCCACCCCCGCCCCGTACGGTTCCTCTGGGTTTTGGCTGGTGGACGTTAGCCTGGCTGAGAAGGTTCCGTTTTTGTTGTGTTTTTCTTTAGCAGCCATTTCACGTGCGGTGGGATGCAGATTGGTGGCATTGCAAATGTAGTCACTTAACTGCAGATGGGAGGTGTCTAGGGAGGTTTTCAGTCAATCATTTGGAGGCTAGCTAGCTAACATTTCGCCGTTCAAAAATCCCACCAATAAAATGCTGTTGTGCTAAACTTAATGATGCAGAATTAAAAGATATTACTCTCGTTTTTTTTTTTTTTGTTTTTTTTTTAATTATTTCTGTTGACAATAATTAGCAGAAAATAAACAAAGCCCTCTGTAGCGGAAGACCAGTATGGCGGCTAAGGCGTAATGACAAAAATGGAAGCGACGCGATTTCCTACGTGCACGTCCGATTCCACATTCCGACTTATTTAGCATTAGACGGCTCCGATTAAGTTGCCGGTTCTATTTAAAGCGCCTGCTGCTCGGAATTAAGAGGAGGAGTAATTAAAAACGAGCGTGCGGCAAAATCGACTTCAATGGCGGGGGTACTTGTAGGCTTTATGTTTTGATGCCAGCCAATTCCGAGTCCTCCCTGACAGCCTTCCGTCAAAGAGTGACGAGCCAAAGCCTGCCAAACACTCCAATTCACACACACTCTGCTGACGCTTCTGGCAAACAGATGTGCAAAGCGACATCAAATGTTCGCGTCCGCACAAAAACACAGATGCCGCTTCAAAGGTACAGTGTGTTCCAGAATTTCCCGCGTATTTATAGAATGTACGACAGCGGCCTTTATTTCTTCTTCTTCTTCTTTTTTTTTTCCTTTTTTTTTTTTAATTCATGTCATCCTCTAAGTTGGGCACGAGCTGTGTGGTTTTAAAAGCGTTATTTTTAAATTGCGACTCGAGAGTCTGAGGGAAAAAGTCCCACTCGCTCGCTCATTCGACTTTTGTCAAAAAAACATTTTTAGTTTCTATTAAACATTGCTTGCTATCTACCTAGCTAGCTAGCTAACAAACAAACAAACTAACTAACCTTTAGAAGAAATCTGTTGTGTGTTTTTCCTACACTTTGCTAAAAATACGTAACTAACTGCTAACCGGCTGCTAGAGAAAATTCTTGTGTTTTTACACACTTGGCCATTAAATCTGATTCTGATACTACCTACCTAGCTACCTACCTACCTACCTACCTACGTACCTACCTACACACTTACCTAACTAACTCACTAACCTTTAGCTGAAATCTGTTGTGTGTTTTTCCTACACTTTTCTAAATACGTAACTAACTGCTAACCGGCTGCTAGAGAAAAATTCCTTGTGTTTTTACACACTTGGCTATTAAATCGGATTCTGATACAAACTAACTAACTAACTAACTAACTGACCAACTGACTAACTGACTAACTAACTAACCTTTAGCAGAAATCTGTTGTGTGTTTTTCCTACACTTTGCCAAATACGTAACTAACTGCTAACCGGCTGCTCGAGAAAAATTCCTCGTGTTTTTACACACTTGGCAATTAAATCTGATTCTGATTCTGAACTCACAAGCAAGTGAAATTGGATTGTACCGTTTGGATGCCGCAGTCTCCACGGACTCCCCAAAATGTTATTTTCGTCCTTATTCTTGGCCGCTAGCGAAGACAACTTACGCAGACACTCGTTAGCCGATTCCCCGGTGGCCCTCGCCCAGGGTCTGTCCCGGTAGAAGGGCCGACACCTCTGGCAGTCGTCTCCTTCCGTCTGATGCTGGCAGGCGCAGACCAGGCCTTCGCCTCCGCCGTCTCTGCCGCGCTCGGCCCACACGCACTCGCTGGCGTGGCCGTTGCACTTGCATCTGAGGGCGGTGAACGTGGGTTATTGCGGTACCTTAATGACCGACAACTAACTGGCCAACAGACCGAACGACCAGACAAATGGACCATCTAACCAAGTACGTAATCGGGCTAAAATAATAACTTTGGGTTCTTTTAACACTTACCGCAGTAAACGCTAAGGTAATTTATCGGTTGGTTTAACAAACCAACTATCAAATAGACAAACTTAACAAAATCGGGTGAATACCTGACTAAACAAAGCAACCGAAGTAACCAACCAACCAACCCTGCTAATAATTTTCTATAGAAATCTATAGAATTTGATAGGATTTGTACAGAACAACTTGTTCTGTAAATCGTTTCGTGTGAATTTCTATAGAATTTCTACAGAACAAAAATGTTTCTATAGAAATTCTATAGCACTTGGGTCCTAAAGTTCTACACTTCTTGAGAAATTCTTTAGAAATATTCTATAGAATTTTTTTTAGCAGGGGAGCAAATAACTAATGAACTACTTGATTAACCACCCAACCAACCAATAAAACAACCAACTAATAAACGCATCCATTTTCTTAGCCGCGTATCCTCACGAGGGTCGTGGAGCCTATCCCAGCTGTCAACAGGCAGGAGGCGGGGTACGCCTTGAACTGGTCGCCGGCCAATCGCGGGGCACATGGAGACAAACAGCCACACTCACAATCACAATCACACCTAGGGGCAATTTAGAGAGTCCAATTAATGCTGCATGTTTTTGGGATGTGGGAGGAAACCCACGCAGGCACGGGGCGAAGATGCAAACTCCACACAGGTGGGTCTGGGACCGAACCCGGGACCTCAGAACTGTGAGGCCAATGCTTTACCAGCCGTTCCGCCCACATGAACTAAATACCTGACAAACTGATTGCCAACCAACCCATCAACAAGTGACCCACCTTAATCACAACCAGACAACAAAGTGACCCACAAAAACAAAAAAAGTGTCAAAGCATGACTACGTTGGCCCTTTTGCGTGCGCAGAGGTGTCAGCAATGTTCTCCCGGAGGTGTCCGCCATCTCGCCGCAGTGTCACCAGGTTCTGCCAAGCGACCGCAACGGGTCTTGTCGACGACTGATGTCGTGCGTCATATCACAATACCTCAGTTCGCTCGAGGCTTCGCTTACTGCCGCTGTCACTCAAACAAAGGCGGCGGAATTCATTTCAGAGCGCCAGCAATACACAACGCACGTCACCACAGAGGCCGTTTAGCTTGTAATTCTCGTAACGTCCGTGCAAAACACGGGCGTTTTCGTTAAAATGTCACGGTGTCGACCCGGGCCGCGGCCGCGGCCGGTTATGACTGTGTCGTGAAAGCGCCACGCGTCGCCTGACTAACGCGTTGTCACGCGGGTCTCCTCCCCCAGGTGTCGAGACGTTGCCGGCCGATCTGTCACGGGCGCGCCGCTGAGGCTGAGCGGCGGTGACAGGTGTCAGATCAATTTGAAACTCCGGCTGAAGGGTTCGTCGCAAAGACTTACCAGCGCTACCTGCGCGGGGTGAGGTGCCGTCTGCTACTCTTTCGTCCGTGAGAGTCGTAAACAACTGCAGTCTTGAGTCTCGCAACTGCTATATTTTCCCCGCAGACCTTTGCTGTGCTCATGTGAACCGAGTTTCCGGATAAAACAGCAGAAGTGTTACCTATGTCAAGACTTCTGGTAATGTTTTAGGTAGGTAACTAACTAATTGACTATTTTGCTAACCAAAAAAGCAGCACCAACCACACAAAAAAAACTCTTAAGAGGTGGAGACTGTCCATGTGTTAGAATGTTGTGGGTTTTATGTTCGTTTACCGACTGCAATTAGAAAGATGGAGACAGGCGCTGGAAAGGAGAGGAATGAAGATTAGCCGAAGTAAATCAGAGTATCTGTGCATGAATGAGAGGGGGTGGAGGGAGAAGAGTGAACCTCCAGGGAGAAGAGATAGCGAGGGCGAACGACTTCAAATAATTGGGGTCAACAATCCAGAGCAATGGGTGGGTGTGGGTGTGGTAAAGAAGTGAAAAAACGGGTCCAAGCGGGGTGGAACAGTTGGCTGGAGGTGTCCGGTGTTCTATGTGACAGAAGAGTCTCCGCGAGGATGAAGGGCAAAGTCTATAAAACAGCGATGTACGGATTAGAGACGGTGGCGCTTGAGAAAAAAACGGAAGCAGAACTGGAGGTGGCAGAAATGAAGATGTTGAGGTTCTCGCTCGGAGTGAGCAGGTTGGATAGGGTTAGAAATGAGCTCATTCGAGGGACAGCCAAAGTTGGATCTTTTGGAGAAAAGTTCAAGGGAGCAGACTTCGATGGTCTGGACATGTCCAGAGGCGAGAGAGTGAGTAAATTGGTAGGTGGCTGGTAAGGATGGAGCTACCAAGGAAGAGAGAGCGAGAGGAAGACCAAAGAAAAGGTTGATGGAGGTTGTGAGGAACGACATGAGGACTGTGGGTGTTAGAGAGAAAGATACACGAGATAGGCTTCGATATAAAAAGATGACACGTTCAAGCCGAAAGGAAAAGAAGAAGAAGAAGACTGACTGATGAACCAGTAGCTTATGAATCCCTGCATACTGAGCCCATTTGGAATGTTTTGCTAACCAAACCAGCAGCACATACCACAAACATAAACAGGCTCTCAGAAGTCGTCACTTCTAACTAATGTTGTAATCTTTACGGTAACTTACTAATTGACAGACCTTACACAAATCCATCCCCCAACAAATCATAACGGACACAAACGACCAACAAACAAACAAACAAACCGACCGACCAACCAACTTCCAAACACTAATTAAACGAGCCAACCACGACCAGTTAACTAACCGTCCAATCAACTGACAAACAAAGTGACCCTCTTGCCAACCCACCAACTAAACAACGAGCCAAGCGGCAAAGCCATGAAGCAAGGCACCGTCAACTCCATCGAGCATCAGCAGCATTTAGTTAAATGGCAGCAGATGCCAGGAAAACATATTCCTGTTTTCATAAAAGCCGTATGCAGAACAAAATACCACATAGAAGTTCTTTCAGTCAGTTCACAGATCGCTCCAGCGCCTACATGGATGATAGAGCCCGCTCATGCAGCCGTTCATTAGCGGGCGACGACGCTATGGGCGCTATATATATCTAAATACGCAGACGCGGTTCACGTTTGATGCTCGGATGCGCATTTCCAGGCGCTCGTTACCTGCCGCCGACGGAGAAATCGGAGATGGCGTAGAAATACGACCGCAGGACGTTGGCGTCCTTGAAGACCTCGTCGCCGAAGGTGTTGAGCCTGTCCAGGGAGATGAGCAAGTCGGTCGCCGTCACCCATTCCTGGAAAACAAAAATCAGCCCCCGGGGGTCAGGAACAACAATGGATGAAGATGATCTCAAGCAGGGTTGAAGTCATAAAAAGAAAAACAAAGTCAATTCGATTGATCGGAATTGAGTTGCGAGCTGATGTGGATTTCTTCCGCTAACAATATGGCTGTGAACACAAAAGTAACAGTTGAACGTTGCCAAAGGAGCCACTGCGGCGACCATTTATCCGAGCGACTTTCATTCCTGCTAAGCGACGGACAACATGAGCGGAGCTATTTTCATAAAGCGTTACGTTTTTCATCACGGCATGCGTCGCACTCACCTATTGTTGTGTTGTGTTTTTCCCCCGACCTCAAGGTTCACAATTCATACAAGACGAGCGGCTCTCCTGCGTTCAGGATCGGAGACGTTCAAGGCCACATACCCAGGTAGTACACTTCACGGTTGTCGCATTATGCCTAAATCCCCAGGTGGCGTGAAGGATAGTTTATTCTTACGTAAACGCCAAACATGGCCTTGACGTCATACCCGCGGACAACGTGAATGCGTGTCTAAATTCTCTCCCGGGGAACAGGAACGAGTGGGCGCGGAGTCTCGTTCAGTTAGAATGGTCACTTGCGCTTTACTCCTTAAGGACAATGAAAGACGGAAATTTACATAATGTATTGCATGTACAGTACCTGATCTATTGCAACCCTGGCTGACCCTGCTTGAAAGCCAGTGATTTGAAACCCCCGATGTTATGAAACCAAACAGGTGATTACCGTGGCCGTACCTACCGCAGAAACGAACCTCGATTGTGGGGAAATTTTCCAGAAATCAAGTTCATTGTCAAAAGAGGGCGGGTTGAAGCGAAATTATACACGCAAAGTATGTCGCTGAAAGACGCAGGCGCGATAACGCTTGTGTTGAGCTTTGATATGATTTGAAATTTCCTCCGTTTGAGTCGGCCACAAAAAGGTAAAGTCGGGGCTGGCGGAAGAAGAAGAAGAAGCGAGTGCGGGCGGGACAACAAACACGGTGAAAGCGTAAACAAGACGAAGAGGGAGATAAAAGCGAGGCGAGGTACAAGAAAGCAGAGCACTTGACGCCAGGAGTCGCTTAGAAGAGTAAAAAAAGAGAGGCGGCTAACTGAAGTGGATCGCCTCAGAGAAAAGTTTGATTCCGGGCTCCTTTGTAACCTTGGCGGTCTTTGAAAAGTGCCGCCGCGAGCTGGGTAGTCTGGTCTTTCTTGTGCCCGACCAATTTAGTCGCTTTAGAGAATCAATGACCACCGACTCGATTTACCCTAAAGGCAGCTCTTAGCATAGAAAATGATGCTAATTAGCCAGTTGTGGCCTCCTATTGTCACGTTAAGACCTCTAAACAACGATTAATCTGCTTTCGACATCATTTTTAACAACATTCTCCACTGGCTGCCACAACCGTACTAAGAGTGGTGACTTTAGATCACAAGTGCTCTTTTATGTTGGGCTAGGTTAGGTAGCTAGGTTTAGCTTGGGTGGCTAGCAGAAGCTAAGGAAAGTCTTTGACCGTGCGTGTCTTGAGTTTTTGCTCTTTTGAGCCCGGCGACAACTAATCCTGACAACCCCAAACACAGAACTAATGAAGAAAAACCGATCCCGTCCTCGGCCTTGTGATGTTATTCATACTTGTGTTCCGTCGCAAAGTCCACAGATTTTCTACTTCCTCCTCCAGAGACTGACAATAATAAACCATTTTGCTAGCGAAGACTGAATAATACTACTGCGTATCAGCGTAGTATCAGATTTGTTTATGCAGTCCTGTGGATTACGGTCCCCAAGCCTCGGGAAAAAAAAAAAAAAAAAAAAAATGCAATTTCTCTGTTTACGACCGTGCACCGAACCGAGCTTCTATATATTTTTTTCTTTTTCAAGATCCGCGTCTCATCTTCGCAGGCAGTCTTTGTTTACAGGTCACGACGCGGTCAACTTTTCGCTGAAATTGCCGGAGACGGACGATCCATCATGGCGGACGAATAGTTGGGTCTGCGCTGTTAATGTGGGATTGGATTTGAAAGCAAAAAGGTGGGGGGGGGGGGCCCGGGGGGGGCCCGGGAATAACGGAGTATTAAAAAAAAAAATAATAATAATAAAAATTGGAGCGGATCCTGCCCGGTCGCTACCTTCAAAGACGTCACGCGTGGGGGATGTTCCGACGTTCATGTTTGGCACATGAAAGGTGTACAAATAAGACCGCATTGCACGGCAAAGGCCAATAAATACGTTGACATATTCTAACGAGGAATTTGGGGAGGGTCCTGTGGAGGGCGGGGATCGAACGTACCACTAAAAACCATTTAAATCAAATATTATCAGTAGGAAACTACTGTATATAAGTAGCTTGATTCATAGCTGGGTAGATACTTGCAGGATTAGTTACTAAGGTAGGTAGGTTGGTAAACAGACCTTGGTTCTCGACCACAATCCGTTCCAGAAGGCGGTTCGAGAAGCGATTTGTTCGAAAACCAAATTGATATTTCCCATTACAATGAATGGAAAAAGAAATAATGCGTTCCAAGCCTAAAATTTTTTTTAGCTTTTTCTGATAATAAACTGCATAGTAGAAATACATGTATAGTTTAAATACTTTTTATAATAAAATCATTTAGGAAAAATATTTATTTTATGCTTTAAATGTATGCTTTAGTAGTAGAGTAGGCTAGGCTGGGAGTGCATTGCCGTATCTGTTGCGATGTAAACTTTTTTGCATTAACAAAAGTATAAGAATAACTTCAAACAATAATGAGGGGGGAAAAAAGCAATAATTTTTTTTTTTAATATTTTTACAAAATTTAACATACAAAAACTAATTCGTAACTCGCATTAACGAAATCTTTGAAACGAAACAAAAATGCAGAAATGCTAAATGGGAAGACAGCATTATTAAAGTTCGCAAGAAAAAAAAGCAATGCAAAACTATGAATTACTGTATCAAATCTCTTCGGTGGGGGTGACTCGCCCCCCCCCCCCCAAAGGAAGTTCTTTTCTTTTCCCAAAGAACTTGCCAAGTGTCACTTCTTTGGAGCCATGATTGGGGGGGTTAATAGTCCTCAATAGCGGACAGAGGCTAGCTAGGGTCAGCTAGTCTGGTCGCGCACGTTATGTTATTTCCACGTTTTTTTGGGGTGCTTTCGAAATTACAATAACAAACCGTCTCCTGGGTCAGCTGACCGGGCCGCGCGCGTTATGTTATTTCCGTGTTTTTTCGGCGCCGTGGGAATTCACAACAAAGCACGTCGTAGGTCAGCTAGTCGGGCCCCGCGCGTTGTGTTATTTCCGTTTTTTGCCGGGGGCATGCGAGTACCGATTTTCGTTCAAAAACAGAAGCAAAAAAAATCTCGAAATTTTCGTTCGAAATCCGATTCTCGGAAACGTTCGAGAACCGAGTATTCACTGTAAGTGCGCGGGCAACTAGCCGGGGCGGCAGATACTTTCGATTGGTCCGCTTATAAGTAGCTAGATCCGTAAATCGATTGGGGTCAGCGGGAAGTCGGTAGGCGAGTACAGTACACGGGTAGATCGATAGTGGAAGGTAGGTCGGTGGATGAATTGGTCGGCAAGAAGGTCGACGGACGGATAATGTCAGAGGTTAGGACGACATTTATCTACGGCGCATAAATTTAAAAAAAAAAGCTGCGCGCGGCGGTGTTAGCGGCATTAGCCGCGCGGCGGCCTCGCGGGGAGTCATGCATATTTCGGCGGACTTAAAAACCTGCAAATGCATCCCCGCCTGTTTTATTAGCATTTTAATCCCTCCGCGGCGTCGCCACTTGCGCCTCGGGGGGCTGAGGACACTTTGCAAAAGACGAGACACTTCACGCACACGCGCGCACACTTCACTCGCCGGCTATAAACATCGCAGTGTGTCCGCGGAAAGGTCAAAACAAATTACAATCCGAAAAAAAAGGCACACTCGGGGAATATCCATCTGCATATGGAGTATATCATATTTAGAATGATTAGATGATGTTGTCGGAATGGAGTGACCTTGTAACTAATCATATTTATGAACTTTTAAAGCCCGTCGGTAATGCGCCGCCGTTTAGCTTCAAAACGGCGCTGAAGCTAAAAAAATAAATAACTAAAAAAAAATCCAATGTTTGGCCTTGTGCTGTGCGAAAATGCAAAATTAGGCATCGATTCGATACCGCTGATACCGTTATTGATACTTTTCAAGACTTACGCCACCATCAAGAGTTGCTTTGGATCATTAAATAGTTATAACACAGGACACAAAAGCGTGGGCATGGATTATTGCGCAATTAAAAATATTTTTAATCGTCTACTTTTTGGATGATTGGAGGGGGGAATTATTTGCTGCAAAAATCTTACATTCGCTAAAATAATAATGGAATTAGTAGAGCAGAATTTGGGCAAAGACTAAAGGTAAATATGAAGCACTTCAGCATGTTGTTTTTGATTAGGTAAAAATTTTTCCTTCCAGGATTTTATAAAAAAAAAAACAACAACATACAAATAACTCGGTTGGTTAATCAAGTAATCACTCGTATCTCAAGGCAACACGATATTTCTCTGGAACTATTTAATAAAATACAGAACTAACATAACGAACAAAGTCCCTTTCAGCCTCCAGTTCAAAGAAATATGTACGTATATTTCATGAAAATGCACAGCAGTCAATCTGAATACACTCGTCTTGCTTGAAATCATCGCCTAACCCTACAGTAAACCCTCGGTTCTCGAACGTCCCCGTTTTCAAACAAATCGGTTTTCGAACGACAAGGCACGTTGCTTATTAAGCAAGCATCTTGCCTTGTCGTTCTATTCTGCATTTTTGTTAATACAAAAAAGTTTATAAGGCTGGGGGCCGAGTCGCTACAGATACGGCAATGCGCTCCCAGCCTAGTGTACTATACTACTAAAGCATACGTTTTAAACAAAAAATAAATATATTTCTTAAATTATTTTAGTATATAAAGTATTCAACTATACATCTATTTCTACTATGCAGTTTATTATCAGGAAAAGCTAAAAAAAATGCTTCAAAAAGCAAATTGTTTTAATGCTTGGAACGCATTATTTCTTTTTCCATTCACTGCAATGGGAAACATGGATTTGGTTTTCGAACAAATCACTTTTCGAACCGTTTCCTGGAACGAATTGTGGTCGAGAACCGAGGCATCACCGCAGTTGGTATCGATGATTGAATTTCTTTGTTCACCTTGCCCCCCGGAAAGTGGTGACGGAACGACAACGAGCCGAAGGGGGGGAGGGGGGGGGGTGTCGCACATTGGCGGCGCGGCAAAATTAGCCAATTAAATTAAAAAGCGATTTACTTTGGGCGGAGGAGGGCATCAAACCCCCCCGGGCGAGGCGGGGATGAGACGACATCCGGTCCTGGAGGTGAAAACGGCGGCTAAAGCAGACACGTACGATAGCCTCGGATAGCCTTTGTCGGTGCTAATTGAATCATTAGCGTTTTCTCCGCACGGCCACTGGCCGACTCGCAGCCGACGTCGGCGCCGTACCGTACGGCCGACTGAAATGTGAAAGTTAATTAAGCTTTTTGCTCTGATTTGCACAAATAAAAAGTAATGGGGCTGACTGGAATGCTAATTAACCTCAAGGAACTCTGCTTCTTTCTGCGGTATTTAGAAGCCGCTCTGCTTGCTTTTCTTACACTATTAGCACAATTCCCCCAAGCATGACTAATAACTCCTTCCCGTGATCATGCTCTGTGGCTACGTGATGAATGCTCGTTTTTTTTTTTTGATGTGTGTACGGCTGATGCTACTTCCTGAATGCTAACAATCCGTCGGTAACGAGAAACGTCGGCAGTAGCATGAAAACGGCAGCCGTCGGAACTGCCAACGGTCGCTTCGGAAGCTAGCAGCAAGGATGAATAATGGTAAATTAAGATCAAATTTGTACCAAACTATGTTGTTTGATGTACAAGTTTTGACGTACGCGATTTCAAGGGACGGGAATGGTCAACCGGTTCATTTTACTTCCCCGGAGACGTTCGTTTGCAATTGACGTGTGACAATTACGCTAATCGATTCCATTTTTAAGTAAGTCCCGATCAACCACAGGAAGTTTACAGTACCACGGAAGAGAGAATGAAGTTATTAAACACTTTATTCCGAAGCAATACGCAATGAAGCCACTGTGTACTCGTTATGTTCTGGTCCAAAATGGCCGGCGCATTAGCATTTTTTTTTGGTGTATTATATATTTTTAGAATGTTTATCCTCAGGGAAGAACCGCTAATACAACTGCAGCTTACTGAGAGGTTTTGACCGCCTGCATTTATGTCCTTATTATTATTAAACTCATACCTCAAGGCATCACTGTAGTATAAAAAATATATATATATATATTAATATCTAAAATAAATAGTGCGGGTGCAAACGAGGCACCGCAAAGCGACAAACCGGGACGTTGCGCCTTTGGTTTTGCTCCACAAATTCTGAAAATGCGAATGACAAAGAAATGCGCGTCTATTATTCATGGAACAATTTACGTTGTAATCTCTAAACCAGAAGCGGGATATTTTTTGGATTTTTTTTTTTTTTTTGGCGTGGGCTGTTCGACCCCCTCCCCGGTCCCGGCTCCGCGCTATTCCCCGCTGGCTCCGTTCCGCCTCGGGTGGCAAATCCTGCAAATTCGCAAATCGACTTCTAACCTCGGAGACGCGTTGAAAATTCACGGCTTTAATCGGCCGTGTGAAAGGGGGCTGATGATGCCTCTCTCAAGTAATTAGCGACTCCCGAAGACTCCCCCTTTTATTAGCTCCGACCGCGAGTTTGACATTTCGGACTCGGCCGCCGTTCCGTTTTCTCTCTCTTCCTGCGACTATCGACAAAAGTCGCGTGGAGGAAGCGGTCGAGGTCGTTGAGCCCAAACGCCGTTAGCCACGGGAACCGAAAGAGCAAAAGCCGCCCGAGCGAAAGGCAATCAATCCCGTCTCGGGTTCCATCTCTGCGGTCCTAAATAGGCCGCCTTCAAGTACTCTCCTGGCTCAGACTGCAGCGATAAGGTCTGACGGGAGGACGGAATGAGAAATAAAGAGGTGGAGTGAGAGCTAAGACCACTTCATTTGGGTCTGGGGTCCACAAAAGCGCACACAGGCCCGTGGAACTCACAATGGCTTGTCGGTGGCGAATTGACACCAGATGTTGCGACCTTCGACCTGCCCGGAACACAAGGTCGCGTCACACCCAGGCGGTCGCAATCCCGGCGCTCTTTGAAACGGACCGCCGGGTCACGGGTCACGCGCCGTCTCCCGATTCCGCCCTTTGATCGTTACGGCCGCGGGGAACTGGAGTCGATCGCGGGCTGAGTTCGCGGATTCCGGACCGGACTGGTTGTCAGCCGATACCGGGGCGCGTAGGAACAAAGAAGCATTCACATACTCGACGATGGATAATTTAGAGCGTGCGGGTCGGAAGCGAGGGCAGATGTGGCAAACGAAAGTCGATAAAGTGTGTCTGGATCGGGTTTCTGGATCTGGTGTTCTTTTCATTTTTGCCCGAAAATTGAAGCGAAAATAAAAATTCACTTTAAAGGTCAAGCGTCATGCCTATAAACATTCTAAAATCGATATAGTCATGAAAAATACATATAGCGTTGTTCACTTCAACGTCCGTACGAAAAAATAAATATGAGCGGGAGAGCGCAAAAGTTGCCGAAGTCTCATTCGACATCCAAGTGGTCGCCGTATTGCCTGGACACGGAAGCTCTTTTCAAACGTCTCACAATCGAGTGAAGTGACCGGGGCAGTATTACCCTATCGTTTCGGGACATATTTAGATGATATGCGGATCGCTTTGAACTAACAACAGACTCCCAGACAGTATGTATGGGCCAGCCTGGCCGAAGCCGTGCCGCGTCCACGCTTCGGCGGCGGCTTGTCCGCCGACCTACTCAGGGACACGGAAGCTCTTTTCGAAGAAGAGAACATCTCACAATCGAGTGAAGTGACCGGGGCAGTATTAACCTATCGTTTCGGGACATATTTAGATGATATGCGGATCACTTCTAACTAACAACAGACACCCAGACAGTATGTATGAGCCACCCCGGACTCAATCGAGTGAAGTGACGTCCGTGCAATCCAGTTTTCACGACGAACCGGGTCTTTCGGAAAAGTACGACGAGCGAATCCATCCTCCGGAGCGTTCGAACAATATCCGGCAATACAAAGAGCCGCCATTTTGGCTAACACGAAGGAACAACGAGCTACCTACCTTCCAGCAGGTAAAACTGATAGAAACAAACGAGTCCACTTGAGGGCGGTCCTGCCATGTACATCACTTCCTGCTTCTTCTGGAAAACAAAATCCCTTGAGAGGATTTTCATGGCGGGAGTGACAAAAAGCCATATACGTCAAAATCATGTCGTGTGGTGAAAAAACGGATGGGTCCGTTCCGGCAATAATAATAAACTATTAATCATGCATTGCACGACAGTGGCACTTTAAGCAAAGTATCAGTTTTCAAACTGGGCACGACGTGACCGTGGTTTCCGATTCCGACATTTGTAGCCTGTGCCTCATTCCGAGATCATCATTGTATTATTTATGTATTTATTTACAGTCATTTCCGATAAATTTGACCCCAGCCCGCTCCCCGATTGAACATTTTGGCGGCGATCAATGAATGGAAGTCGCGCGCAACGCGTCCGTGTCGACGGGTCAACTTCCAACGCATTTTCCCGCAGCAATTCCACCCCGGACCAAGTAATGGCCGCAAATTCCAAACCGCCGGCGCTTCGGTGTGATGAACCCAACAAAAGTGCCTCATCTCGGCGTGAGGCGTTTGTCATTTAACGATCCATAAAGCATAACGGCGGGACGTGGACGGTAAAATGTCGAGTGAAGTCGTCGCAAATGACCGACGGGCGTCTCGCTTGCCACCGGCTACGTTTGTTTGTTTGTTTGTTTTTATAAGCTGATAAATGTTTTGTTTCTATAAAAATACACAAAAAAAAAAAAAGACCGTGTAGGCCTTTGGGGCACTTTGTGTGTTGTGAACAGCACATAATCACAGTGTTTGCTTTGAAACAAATCATTGATTATAATAATAATAATAATAATAATAATTACAATTCTGCAGTTTTCAACAGTTTGCACAAAAACGGATTCGGCTTTGCACTGTGCTCAGCGATTTGTATATTTGTGTGTCTAGTAACATGTTTAAATATATATATAAACATCCATCCATTTTCTTAGCTGCTTATCCTCACGAGGGTCGTTGGGAGTGCTGGAGCCTATCCCAGCTGTCAACAGGCACGAGTACACCCTGGACTGGTCGCCACCAGCCACAGGGAGAAGATGCAAACTCCACACAGGCGGGTCCGGGATTGAACCCGGGACCTCAGAACTGTGCAGGCCATCCAACCACCCACTTTTTTCGCCGCTTATCCTCACGAGGGTCACAGGAGTGCTGTCAATGGGCAGGAGGCGGGGTACACCCTGGACTGGTCGCCACCAGCCACTGGCAGAACACGCAAACTTCACACAGCCGGGTCCGGGATTGAACCCGGGCCCTCAGAACTGTGCAGGCCATCCAAGCATCCGTTTTCTTCGCCGCTTATGCTCACGAGGGCCACAGGGACTGCTGGAGCCTCTCCCTGCTGTCAACGGGCAGGAGGCAGGGTACACCCTGAACTGCGGCTGTAGGTCCAATCCCAAAGGCCGCCTGTGGGGAGTTTGGATATTGTCCCCCGTCCCTGTGTGGGTTTTCTCCGGGCACTCTAAATTGCCCATAGGTGTGATTGTGAGTGTGACTGTTTGTCTCTATGTGCCCTACGATTGGCTGGAGACCAGTTCAGGGTCTCCCCCACCTTCTGCTTGTTGACAGCTGGGATAGGCTCCCGCAGTCCCCGCGACCCTTGTGAGGATAAGCGGCTAGGAAGATGTATGTACGTATACATATTTTGTCGTACTTCCAAATCCCATCGGAAAACTTCTATTTCATTTTGTCGGTACATGCTAAATATTACTTAGTTACTCTAATCCTCTGTCTAATACGCAATAATCCACTTGAGCCATTCAAAATGAAAACCGACCCAGGAGTCGGTGAAAATACTCTGAAGAAAGTACGTAGACTTGAGCCGGTTTTTCTTTTCTTGGAACTTTGCGGTGTTTAAAATGCAGTCGCGGTCGCACGGGGGATCCGTGTCATCTCCTCCAACGGGAACGGACGAGAACGAGGACTTCCCGGCGTTTTAATTTGGCACTTTTGCGCCGAGCCCGGTTCTCCTTTTTGCCCGTGACGCCACCCGAAACACCCCAAATAAATAAATGGACTTGAAGGGCCGTTTAACGGCGACATACTTTGGAAACTTGACTTGTGTAATTGCTCGTACACAAATTGCGTCTTGGGGTCTCTGGAGTGCCTGCCCGGCCGTCGAGTGTGAAATTAAACCGCAAAGTCATATTCTTTTGTCCGCTGCCTGCTTCCAAAAATTGTGTCTGTGAGCGAGCCGAACTGAACTGCGTAAAAGCGCCGCCCCCCCCCCCCATCAAGTTTCCATGCCCGTGACTTGGCGCCCACGCTGGGCGAACATCGGCCATTTTCAAGCCACAGCTGGACTGCATTTTGGACCGTGCACGCAAAACAAACTCCAGAGAAAAGATGCTTTTCGCCAGATATGAATCCTTTTGCAAATTTCTATCTGCAGGCCCTGTGGTTGGTAAGAAAGAAAATTCAAAAAAGGAATACATTTTAGAAGTTTAAGTCCATTTCGGTAAGTTTAAATATGTTTTAAGGCGCATCGGGGATCCGCTCTGAGCCCCTTCCTGTTTCCAGGTTAGGCTGGAATCCCATTGGACCGCGATGGTCGCAGATGATGTTGCGATCTGCAGTGAAAGCAGGGAACAGGCGGAGGAACAGTTAGAAAGATGGAGGGACGCACCGGAAAGGAGAGCAATGAAGATTAGCCCAAGTCAAACAGAACGAGAGGGGAGCATAGGAGGAAGAGGGAAGAGATGGCGAGGGCGGACGACTTCAAATACTTGGGGTCAACAATCCGGAGCGATGGTGAGTGTGGCAAGGAAGCGAAGACACGGGTCCAAGCGGAACTGGAACAGTTGGCGGAAGGTGTCCGGTGTGCCATGCGACAGAAGAGTCTCCGCTAGGATGAAGGGCAAAGTCTATAAAACAGTGGTGAGGCCGGCCATGATGGACGGATTAGAAGACGAAAGAACGGGAAGCAGAACTGGAGACGGCAGAAATGAAGATGTTGAGGTTCTCGCTTGGATAGGATTAGAAATGAGCTCATGAGAGGGACAGCCAAAGTTGGAGGTTTTGGAGACAAGGTTCGAGGGTGCAGACTTCGATGGTCTGGACATGCCCAGAGGCGAAAGAGTGAGGAAACTGGTAGGCGGATGGTAAGGATGGAGCTACCAAGGAAGAGAGTGCGAGAGGAAGACCAAAGAAAAGGTGGACGGATGTTGTGAGGGAGGACATGAGGACAGTGGAAGATGCACGAGATGGGCTTAGATGGGAAATAGGTGACGCGCTGTGGCGACCCCTGACGGGACAAGCCGAAAGGAAAAGAAGAAGAAGAAGAAGACCTCATTGAGTACAGTACCCAGAGAGATGCTAGCAGCTGTTTTAATTGTGGGGAAAAAAAGCACAATATTTACCTTTTCACACGTACTTTTCTTTCTCAATCGCGCTGACGCCGCCGCTAATAACCAAACAAATCTTCCGTGTCACTCAGGAGCGGCGGAGGAAACGGGCCGGCTGCCTCGAATGACGATTTTTTTTGGCCTCCTTCTCTGCCGCGGTAGTTTGAATTTGTCAAGTGTCACTTGAAAAGAAGAGACTCCCGTGAGGTAAATTGCTTCCGAGGGCGACGGAGTGCCGGCCGCGATTTACGTTTCGACAGGTAAATTGATTCCAAAAACAAGTTCCGGTGGGAATTCAAACGCGACGGACTGAATAATTGAGCGACTTTGCCGTTGCGTGGATTATCGGAACGGACGCGCGGCTGTGACGAGGAAATGGATGATAGCGTCTTGTGCGGCGGGTGTTAGCTAGCAGGCTAGCCTCATGTTTTAGCTAAATAACTCGATGGAAAGCCTAACGGGAAAAACCGAAAGAGGAAAGAAGAAGACTCAAAGGCAAGCCAAGCTAACATTTTATACTTTGGGGATAAACGTCAACCACAAAGGCAAAAATTGCGGTTATGTCGGTACCGAAAGAACTGGCGACTATGCTAACACGCGATCTCCTCTGTATGACTATTTTTGAATTTTACTGGATTGAGTCCGGATTCATTTTTCACGTTTTGGAATTGAAGAAACAAAAACCTTTGTAGGGCGGCACCATGACTCAGCTGGTAAAGCGTTGGCCTCACAGTTCTGAGGTCCCGGGTTCAATCCCGGACCCGCCTGTGTGGAGTTTGCGTGTTCTCCGCGTGCCTGCGTGGGTTTCCTCCGGGTACTCCGGTTTCCTCCCACATCCCCAAAACACGCAACATGAACTGGACACTAAATTGCCCCAAGGTGTGATAGCGATTGTGAGTGCGGCTGTTTGTCACTACGCGCCCTGCGATTGGCGGGCGACCAGTTCAGGGTGTACCCCGCCTCCTGTCCGTCGACTGCTGGGATAGGCTCCAGCGCTCCCCGTGACCCTTGTGAGGACAAGCAGCTAAGAAAAAGGATAGATGAAAAATCTTTGGCATATATTTGACTGCACAACCCCCAAAAGAACAACTTTTTCGTCAACGATTCCACTTTGCGTCAGCGATCCGCCAACCGGAAATCCCCCCGGTGCGTATTGTTGTCGAATCGGATCGGGAGGCGACGGTGGGCTTTCTCATCGCACCGTGAAAGCAGGAGGCGTCGCACAGGTTGCGCTTAGAGATTCGCCCCCCGATATACGTCCACACACTCTTATTGATCTCGTGCAGCTTTTACAACCAGCGGGTCGATGGGCGCGTATGGAAACGCAGCGCCATTAGCGGGCGCATTTTAATGTAAGCAAGCCTCCCGCGCCGACCCCCCCCCCCCCCCCCCCCCAACCCCGAAGGGGCCCAGTCAATTACGCGCCGCTCACAATGGAAATGAAAACATTAAAAGGCTCGGAGGTTAACGAGAGATCGCGGTATTCCCGGCGCCGCGCCGACAGCTTTCCGGCGCGCGACGAGAGCGGAAGTGCAATTTCCTCGCGGGGCCCGACCGCGGATGAGGTGCGGAGCCAATTAAAACCAAACAATAACAAATTAAGGTTTAATTTGTCTGAATGAAAGCAGAACACCTACAGTGAAAACAAGTCGTTGAAACGGCACAAAGGTAGAAGGCATTCTTGGTCATCTGGAAGCCGAGCGTTAATTAATATTCGACTAATTTGGGCGCCGCAGTGCTGAGTGGTTAGCGTTTCACATCTGACTCGCGGTTGCGTGGCTGGGGTTTGAATCAGGGCCCTAGCGTAGTTCTTCATTTTAACTGTTAATCTGTTTTCTTGAGCCGTGAAAGTCAAGATCTTTTCGGTCGTCCACTTATTTTGTAAAATCTGAAAACTGTTCCCAGCCACGTCGGACCGGTTACGTAGTGTGAACGAGAGATAAGCTTGTGAGCTCTTGCATTGTGTCACAGATGAAAACCTTGAACGCCTCAGGCAAGCAACTGCTAGTCTCGTGATATCTGATCCGCAGGTCTACGACAGACTCATCGAAGTACTCCTGTCTGATTTGCATGATTTGACAAGGCCGTACCTCTGGACTCTATGAGCGGCTATCCGGTCATATTAGTTGATTATTCACAACACTAGTAAATCCTTCATGGAATTGGAAGTATTCTTTTGGAAGATTTTTGAACTAGCGAGAAGTCGACACTGATGAGGTTCACCCCGAAATAATGCGGAGCAGCATTCTATCGCGGTCAACCTCATTCGTACTTGAGTTGTCGGGCGGCCACCCGCCTCCAGTAGCCGAATCCGAAATCTGAATCTGAGATCGACGCTATCTCAACTCCGTTCGGGCTGGTGTCGCAAGCGAGACGACCATCGACGTCGACGAATGCCCGTTGTGCGACGTCGCGCCCCTCACGGCACGCGTCATCTCTTCAACTGTGCTCAAAAACCGACCGCGCTGACGGTGGAACACCCGTGGAGGGGCCCCGGCCGATTCGGCTCACTTCCTGGACCTTGATACGGAATAACGACTGTCGTACTTGGCTAGAACAACAACAACTGCGATAGAGTAATGAGTAATGAATGTTCTGGCGTTAGTTCATCATTCACTCATTCATGATAGATTTTCTTTTGGTACCAGAACTAGTAATGAATGGATGCATAGTGAATTTGCACGGTCTGAAATATGCCCAGTTGCCCTTTCCTCTCCTCTTTCTATCCCCTATTGAGCATTAATCCATTGATTACCCGTCCAGCCGCATCCCGGGAATGGAGGCGGTTTACCATTTGCATGTTGACCTAAGGACTAAGCGCCCCGATGATGGAAATCACCAACTGATCGTTGCGAGTGTTCAAAACCCCCTGACAAATACACGATCTGAACCCCGAGGCCTCTGTCGATGTTGAGCCAACAGAGTCATGTTAGGCCACGTTGAGACGACAACGGAGGAAGAAAACTGGGAAAACCTCTCTCTCAATATTGATTATGGAGATTTGAACTGGACACCTCCCCGGTGAGGTGTTCCGGGCACGTCACACCGGAAAGAGACCCCGAGGACGACTACGTCTCTCGGCTAGCTTGGGAACGCCTCGGGATCCCTCCGGAAGAGCCGGCGGAAGAAGTGGTTGGGGGAAGGGAAGTCTGGGTGCCCCCGCTGAAGCTACTTCCCCCGCGACCCGACCCGGAAAAACGGTAGAAAATCGATGGATGGATGAAACAGCGGCACTAAAGAAACTGGTTCGCACGTCGATTCTGATAAGGATCACAAAAGAAGACCAAAGACCCAAAAGTCACGTGAGGAATCATATAATAATTTGGGCAAAATCATCAGCCAATACAATGGAAAAAAAAAAAATGACTTGAAGCATGTGAAATTCTCTTCTATCAAAATTGCCCGGTAAGAAGAAACATCCCGTCGTGGCTTGATTTGGGATATTTAGTTTCCGTTCCAGTGGCTTTGATTTTTCTGACCTCCTCCGCCGCCGTGTAAGTCCTCCTCATTTTCAGATCATCTTCCATCGTAACGGATTCTGAAGAGCCCCGGAAGGTCCAATTGTGTCGATTAATTTATTCTCGCGGGGGTGAAAGAAGAGAAATCTCTAGAATTGCAAATCCACTTGTATGTACAGATCTCGCACGGCCTCGCCACTTGGCACTTGACAGCCGCCCTGCGCCGTCGCCTCGGGATAATCCAATCGTGCGCTGGCTCTCTATTTTCTCTTCCAGCGGGCGCACGGGGGAACTCGCACCGCGGCCGCGAAGGGGGGGGGGGGGGGGGTCTTTATTCCGCCGCTCGGCGCGGCTTAAGGCTGAGGAGATGACGGGGCCGCGGCCGCCTCGCCATCTTTTCCCAGCTTAAAAGGGGATCAGGCTGGAGGGAAGGCTGCCGTCTTTCGCTCGGCGGGAGGCTGCGGACCCGAGCGGTGGGCGGATGCTCAAGCGGGGCGGAGTCCTTCGGCGCTCCGTTCCGAAAGCTTATATTCTCGGGGATGTTAAGCGCATGAAGGAGTTTTCCAAGGTGCCACGAGGCGAGAAGTGAAGAATCAGGAAGTGCTGACAAGCCACCAACTACAATCCGACGTTTTTGACCTTAAGGACCTCCTGGAGACATTTTTGTGCCATTCGGTTCTTCCTATTTTCAGTCCACAGCGGCTGTGTTAAATTAAATTGTCAAACTAGAGTGCCGTAAATTTGCTGGTTTGCGAAACGATTTTCAGTAAATTATGTTATAGCATGAAAGAATAAAAAAAAAAAAAAACACTAAAACCAACTGGACGGCGCCACTTTTGTGAAAACCGAGCAAGAATCCTGAAAAACTGAAAGGCTGTGGGATGAATTGAAATGTTGATGTGTAGGATATGAGGCATGGAATCGCTTAAGTCGGCCAAAAAATGGGCAGGTTCCAAGTATCCACCTATCTATTTTCTGAGACGCTTATCCTCACAAGGGTCGCAGGGAGCACTGGAGCCGATCGCAGCTGTGAACGGGCAGGAGGCGGGGTACTCCTTGAACGGGTTTCCAGACCAATCGCAGGGCACGTGGAGACAAACAGCCGCACTCGCGATCGCACCTACGGGCAATTTAGAGTGTCCGATGAATTGCATTGCATGTTTTTGGGATGTGGGAGGAAACCGGAGTGCCCACCCGGAGGAAACCCACGCGGGCACGGAGGAGAACGTGCAAACTCCACGCAGGCGGGTCCGGGATAGAACCCGGGACCTCAGAACTGTGAGGCCGACGCTTCGGGTTCCAAGTAAATATGTAAAATGGTCTTCAATTCGTGAATTCCTGTTCTAAAATTTTGGGGAATCTGAACATCTGAACATTAAATATTAGAATTGAATTGGGGACTCTAAAACCCGGGCCAGAATCCGAGGAAGCAGCGTTTGGAGTCAACTTTGGACTGGGTGACTCCGAAACAAAGCGGATTACAGATATGCGATAGAAGTATGGTTTCATGTTTCAAAACAGTGCTGCGCAAGAACCTTTTCCAGATCCTCAATGTTAAAAAAAAAAAAAAAACAGGACTTAAATCTTGCACCAATTTAAAAACCCGATCCAGTATCCCACGTCTTGGATTAATACCTCACGTGTACGTTAATTAATACGTGCCATAAACTGAGGACCACCCCCCCCCGCCCCCCACGTGTACTTCCTTCGAATTGGAATTTTCGTCCAAATCCTTCACCATTGAACGCGCGCATGAGAATTTGACACCAGCGCCGGTACCGAAGCGATAATGACGGGCGCGCAGAAAGGACGTACGGCGGCTACGCGGGGAGGTTTTCAAAGGAGGAGGGAAGAGTTTGACGCAAAAAACATTCACGGGGTTTATTTCGAGCCCGTTCCAGCCTGCCAATTGTGTCACTTTGACACTCGCGTGGAAGATTGTGCGGAGTGGGAGGATGGTTTTATTTGATTATTATGATGATTTTTTTTTTTTAATAACTACCTGCTCGGAGGCTGCGATAATCTCACATTAGACAACACGCGTCGCTCCGTGTCTGGAGGGCTGACAATTAAGACCCCCTTTTAGAACTAAATCTCTGCAACCTCCTCCAAAAAAAGATCTGAAAAGCTTTCCGAATGGCGTCGCTTGAACGGAAGGTTGCGCGTTGAACATTTCTCAGTCATTTGCGCCGATCAACGCGTCTCGTTTCCCCGCTGCTCCGCGTACTGGTCTACAGAAAGAAGTCAGACCCTAGTTCTGGTCCCCCCCAAAAGAAAATCCATCATGAATGAGTGAATTATTAACTAACGCCAGAACCTCCGGCCTTCGGGTTTCATTTCGGGTCAGGAGATGCCGAGAGTCGTGAAACAATCGGCGGTTACCTCTGAGGAAACCGCTTATCCACACAAAGGTCGCAGGGAGTGCCGGAGCCTGTCCCAGCTGTCGACGGACGGGAGGCAAGGGACACCCTGAACCGGTTGCATTTGTTGACTTGTACACATCCATCCATTATCCAAGCCGCTTATCCTCACAAGGGTCACAGGAAAGCTGGAGCCCATCCCAGCTAGCTTTGGGCAAAAGGCGGACTAGACCCTGAACTGGTCGCCAGTCAGTCGCAGGGGACGATATCGACACCGTCCCCGAGCGGGAATCGATCCCACGCTGCCTAAGGGAGGTGTGTGTACCGCTGCACCATCGGCGACCCGTGTCTACATATCTAGTGTGCCATCCATCCATTTTCTTTGCCGCTTATCCTCAAAAGGGCCACGTGGAGTGCCGGAGCCTGTCCCAGCTGTCGACGGACGGGGGGCAAGGGACACCCTGAACTGGTTTCCAGCCAATCGCAGGGCACGTCGAGACAAAGTCACACCTATGGGCAATTGAGAGTGTCCAATTAATGTTGCATGTTTTGGGGATGTGGGAGGAAACCAGAGTGCCCGGAGAAAACCCACGCAAGGCACGGGGTCGGGCATGCAAAACTCCACACGGGCGGGTCCAAGATTGAACCCGGGATCTCAGAGCAGCGATGCCAACACTTTCGAGCTGATCCAACGTGCCGCCCAGCTAAAATATATTCCTAATTGAACGTAGGTGCGCTTCTGGTGCATTTTGCACCAGAGTTTGGCCTCGCAGTTCTGAGGACTTCCAACCCCTGTTCTCCCCGAGGCCCCGAGGGTTTTCTCCGGGTACAGACTTTGTTTAGGTGGTACTTGGTGCAAAAAGACGCAGAACCACAGGTACAGGTAATAATAAAAACATTTTCAGAATCAGAATCATCTTTCATATTTTTTTTTTTTTTTTTTCCCACGATTGGGGGTGGGGTGCCCGCCTCCGTGAAATCATTTGACCCGACCTCGCGCACTCAATATACGTGAGCAAAAATGTGCCGACCCCCGACGACTAAACCTTTTCGACAGCAAATCCTCAAGACTCCGACGGCTGACCTGCAAGACGAGACTCCGGTCGAAGTTGTAGGCGCCGGGTCGTCCCTCCAGGGTGGAGAAGGCCACGTTTCCGCCGGTGAGCGGGGCGATGTCGCTGAACTCGTCCGTGCACAAAGCCGTCCTCTCGTCGTCGCCCAGCCGCAGGAAACCGCCGGCCGGCTTGCCGTAGGTCTCCTCGCAGGAGGCGCTGTAGAACTGGTAGGGCAGCCACGGTCCGTCCGCCACGGCGCGCCTGTAGATGGCGAAGCTCTCCGGCCGACTGGTGTAGAACTTCAGCCGGATGTAGGTGATCTCGAAGGCCTTCCCTGCGGAACACACGCTTTGGATCAGCTGGAGTGAAAGACCCAAACCCGGCAAAACAAAATGAACCAGATGCAAATACAGCGCGCGCGACTGAGCAAACGTGAACCCAAGACCGGCTGGTTCAGTAAGACCTCGTGCGAGCCGGTCTTTGTCGACATTTATCGAATCGAGGCACAGAACGGGAAGAATCTCACGACGCGCCGCCGTAAACAAGAGGATTACGTCGAAGAAGGCCGCCTGGTTGCGTTTCCGCTACCGTTCCCTAATTCGTCCTTCTTCCCAAAAACTTTGACTTTTGAACACAGCCAGTTTTAGAGAGTTTGTTTATTAGACCTCATACTCCTGCGCATACCAAGTCCAATTTTGACCTCTGTTACGGGAGAAACAAGTTCTAGTCGGATTTAGAGCAGCGGTTCCCCAAGTCAACCTGGGCGCGGAAACCCCAGTGAGTCGTTCAAAAAAAAAAATCTCCCGGACCCCCGACCTCAACTTTTCGCCAACAATGTAGTGCTGGACAAAGAAATACTCGATTTTAGTGGCTCACGTGCGCTCGTCTTTTATTTTTGAACAGGAAATCAAAACGTGGTTCAACGCTGGAAAGGGCAATTTGCACATCACCATCAGCTTCCAGACGATTTAGTTTAGTTTTAGTAACGAAGGGACAGGAGAAAACGAATTTTGTTTGTTTCTTCAGAAAAATATTCTATTATTGCTCTGTCTCAGATATCGCGCGGCGGACCCCCCGGGAAGACGGTTTTCACCCGCTTCGCGGACCGTGGACCCCACTTTGGGAACCACCGATTTCGAGGTGAATTTCACTGATAGGTATAAAAAAAAGAAAAAAAATGGACGGCTTGCTGCACCCAAAACGAGAACCTTCCCATTCCTTTTTCAAAGGAATAAAGATCGGCAGGCGGATTCCACGTCGATCCGGTTCAGGTGGCGAAATGCACGCGGGGGCGCCAGACGCCGTCCGCCCGTGGGCTCTCCAAACAAAAACAAGGACGCTCCACTCGTCTCTCGGAGTTTGTCGTCTGTCATTTCCGCGAGCGCCCCTCTAACGAAAGACGTACGAGGCCTGTAATTGTGCCGCGCGCTGTGTACGTATTGTCCTCTCGCTTGCATCGGCTCGTCTGTGGGGAAATTTGTCCTACATCGTTAGACACGACCCCCCCCCCGCAGGTACGGCCGACGCGCTTGTTTTCGCAACCGTCCGTAATGGTTTCTTTCCTCTCGGAGCCGAGAGATCGTTAAACTTTCATTTACTCCCAGCGTGAGGCCGCCGCAGCCCTGCCGGCATCGAGCCACGGCTCACGACCAAAAATGCCGGATGTGCGCCCCCCCCCCCCCCCACCCCCTCCCCCAGATGCAAAGTTGCATCCGCGAAGGTTATTTGTGCCGTTCCGGCCATTCCGCGTTGAACGGCTGGCGATCCGGACGGCCGGTCAGGGCGCCCGTTTCGGATTGATTGCGGCGTTGACGTAGCTCCGGTCGCTAACGCGAGACGCGCCGAGACGATCGATGGCTCCCGACGAGGGAGGGAAATGATGGAGAACTGCAACTAGTCCCGAAAACAAAGGATTATTGATCCGGGCTCAGCTACCTCAAGGCTTGTCGTTATTTAATCATACCAAATCCGGTCTTTGGTTTTTCAGCTGGTTGAAACCAGGAGTCCCGTCATGATCCAAGCCGCTTATCCTCACAAGGGTTGCGGGAAAAGCTGCGGCCTATCCCAGCTGGCTTCGGGCTTCAGGCGGACTACGCTCAGCCGGTCGCAGGGCGGACATCGACGCCATCACCGAGCGGGAATCGATCCCGCGCTGCCCGCGACAACGGCAGGCGTGTGTGTACCACGACATCGTCGGTGACTATTGAAACCAGGTGAGAACTACGTAGGAATCAATTGGGTTCGACTTTATGAATACGGCAGCTTTACGGTTGACTTCATGTCTTTCGGTCTGCCGGTGTCCGGATTTTTCTGGCCGAGGTGGCTCCGCCGATCCGCCCAGGAGAATTTGGGTCTTGACATGATGTTGGATTTACACCGCGGAATCAAACTGATGGAAAAGTACAACTGGTTCTGCCAATAAACCGACGGTGATCCGAGCTACCTCAAGCATTGGGATTATGAAATCCTTCAATATCCGGCGTTCATTTTGTTCTAAATTACGGAAAAACGTGAACCTGGAAAACTCGGAAGGTGAAGAATACATCTCGGCAATTCAGTACAGGCGGAACACGTTTCCAAATATCTCTGAATGGACTTGATACAAATCTTGAAGGATCCATGGACACCGACAGTCCAGATCTGACCCGGCCCGCCTGGAAAATGCCAAAGTCAGCACCGGAACCATCGAGAAGATGATCAACGGACTTTTCAAGTGGCTCCCGCGGAGTTGATGTATTCATCGAGATCTTATTTGGCTGCCAGAAAACGGCACTTTGGGAAGAATTTGACCTGGCGAACGCCCTCACCCAGACTAAACTATTTGGGACACGTTTGTCTGGTTTCCAGCCGTATTTTTCATTGATTTGTTGTCCCCCAGCCCGTTTTGGGAGGCGTTGTTGTTTTAAATGGAAGACAGGATGTTGGTGTTGTTTGACTGGGCCCAACGAGAACCAGCTGCACACTTCAAGCGGACCTCTTCTTAGCCACCCCCCCCCACCGCTGCCTCCTCCCTCGTCGTATTTTGCTTGCCGCCGGACTCCCGACGCCGTGTTTTGTCATTCCGGCTCTCCCGCGGACGAGCGCGCGTTTCCATTGGAGAAGGCAAAAAAAAGGCAACAAATGTGTCCGGACCCCCCACCGCCCCCCCCCCTGCCAGCATCCAGATGGGTAGCGTGACGTACTTTGGATTTTTCTGTTCGTACAGAGAGGGTTTACTGGACTTGAGTAGATTTTTCTGGTGTATGTACTTAAGTATTTAATAGTCTGGTGACTTTTTAACTTTTACTACCTTTATCGAGAATGATGACAAGAAATATGATGAAAAATGGAAATAAAGTTTTTTTTAAAAAAAAGTTTTACTCGTAAAAACAGGAAAAAAATTACTCGGGAAAAAATAATAATAATAATAAAACGCAGAAAAAAAAATTTAAACTTAAAAAATACCGGGAAAAAAAAAAAGCCTAAAAAAAATTACTCGGGAAAATGTTTTTATAAAAGTGAACGCACTACATTGGCTGGCAACCAGTACCCCGCCTCCCGCCCGTTGACAGCTGGGATAGGCTCCAGCACTCCCCGCGACCCTTGTGAGGATAAGCGGCAAAAGAAAATGGATGCATGGATGAATGCAATACGCTCACATATATAACGTACGGCAGGTTCCCCCCAAAACTTGATTTTCTTTGACATATTCTGTTGAGGGCAGCACTGGTAAAGCGTTGGCCTCACAGTTCCGTGGACCCCGGTTCGATCCCGGCCCCGCCCGTGTGGACTTTGCACGTTCTCCCCGTGCCCGCGTGGCTTTTCTCCGGGTGGGCGCTCCCGTTTCCTCCAACATCCCGAAAACACGCAACATTAATTGGACCCTCTAAATTGGTGTGATTGTGATTGGTTGTTTGTCTCGATGTGCCCTGCGATTGGCTGGCGACCAGTTCAGGGTGTACCCCGCCCGCCTCCTGCCCGTTGACAGATTCCAGCACTGCACGCGACCCTCGTGAGGATAAGCGCCAGCCAAAGAAAATGGATGGATATTGTGTTGAATTAGCACATCTCCTGTTGTTACCAGTCGTTTTTACGTACACAAAACTGTACTTCTACTATTTGTCGTTCTCACCCGCGTCGCAACGATCTTAGTTCGGGTGCGTCGGCTGTAAAGGGCGGCAGAGCATCCATCAAAACTCTCCTTTTCAGCAGTGTCGGCGGTGGCGCTTTCCCCCAGTTTGGACTCTTCAATTGCACACAACAACAACGCGTCGAAAGCAGCTACATGCTGCTGCAAACTTTGAAAAGGAAGAGAAAAAAGAAAAAAACGTCCACTTCCTGAGCCTCGCAAAAAAAAAAAAAAAAAAAAAACTCACCAAAAAAAAAAAAGTCCTTGACATTTTTCACCATCCATCAGCTCCACATTCACCTTTCGCAGCACTTTGGAACGCATCTCGGCGGCGGGGACTGACAAAAAAAAAAAAAAGATGCTCATATTTCTACAAATAGTTATCCCCCCACGGGGTGGGAGTTTATTTACTCAACTGTAGATGGAGGACGGCTTTTTGAACTAATATGAGCGGTGTGCGATGATTTTGCGCCGAGTGAAAATGGAGTTTAAAACCCCCAAAAAGTGGCTGTGAGCAATTGTAGGGTGCTGCCGTTTTGGTTAGCAACGTGCTATTTTGTACTGGAATGCTAATTATTTCCATTATTACCGCCTAACATGAGATCATCTTTAATAATGTGTAGGAAAGATTTTGACAACACGGGCTTCCCCAAAATTTCCCGACACACTTGAATTCATCTTGGAGGCTATTTCGGCCTTTTTTTTGTTGTTTCGGTTCGTACCACGTCAGATTCTGCCGTACCGTTAATTGTCGTTATTGTCCCGAAATATCGTAAGAGCAACTTCCATAATGTGCATCAAACGTGTTTAAAACACGAGGAAAAATACATACTTTGAGATTAATTTGGCATTTGCTGTTTTTTTGGTTACATTCGTTGACTTGTACACATCCATCCATCCATCCATTATCCAAGCCGCTTATCCTCACAAGGGTCACAGGAAAGCTGGAGCCTATCACAGCTGGCTTTGGGCGAAAGGCAGACTACACCCTGAACTGGTCGCCAGTCAGTCGCAGGGGAAGACATCGACACCATCGCCGAGCGGGAATCGATCCCACGCTGCCCGCCCGCACCAAAGTGTCCCACTACACCATCAACGACTCGTTTCGACACATCCATCCGTCAATTTTCTTTTCCGCTTATCCTCACGAGGGCCACGTGGCGTGCTGGAGCCGGGGTACACCCTGAACTGGTCGCCAGCCAATCGCAGGGCACATGGAAACAAACAACCGCACTCGCAATCACACCTTGGGGAAATTTTGTGTCCAATTATTGTTGCGTGTTTTTTTTTTTTGATGTGGAAGGAAACCGGAGTGCCCACCCACCAGAGAAAACCCACGCAGGCACGGGGAGAACATGCAAACTCCACCCAGGCGGGTCCGGGATTGAACTGTGAGGCCGACGCTTTCCAGCTGATCCACCGTGCCGCCCTTACTTATTATTACATACTTTAATTGATATTAGAGACTAATTTAGTATTTGCTACTGTTTTGATTAGCAAGCAAGAATAGCCTTCCAAGCCCGTCAGGCAAGATTACGCTCGATTTGTTGATCCCGACAGCCAAAAATTCAAAGTGAATCAAATCCATCTGAGAAGCAGCTGGGACCAGAGGAGGTTTCCTTCCCATCTGATCCCGATCGCTTGTTTACGTGACGTGAGGCAGCAATTCCAAGCCTAACAAGGAACATCCTGTTTTCCACGTTCGTACCGTTGAGTCCCCGTCGACTCTCGGTCCATCACGTTGACGCGCGGATCTTGGAATATTTCGTTCTCGGATCACAGACGCAAAGGCATTAATATTGCAGGCGACCCGTGTCGAAGCCTTGGCCGAGGTCTGCGCCGCGTCTTTACGCGGCGTAATGCGGGCTGACACAAAAATGGGCAAAAGTTGCCCCCCGTCGCTATCCGGCCTTGTCAAAAAAAAAAAAAAAAAAACTCCGTATCCTCCTCATTACTTCAAATCCTCCCCATCAAAACTCTCGAACGAGCCCCTCGGGGAGACGGCGGGGGCGGCGGGGGCGGCGGCGGCTTCTTGCTTCCGAATTCCGACTTTAAGCCGTGTCCGTGTCAAACCCTTTTCACGCGGCCGGCGCCGTGTAGCGCGGCTGTTCTGCGTTAAGCGCTTCCGCGCCGGTGGCCGGGCGGGACGGCGAACGCGCAGAGACGAGCGCGCCCGAGTGCCGACGCCAAAGTGGCACTGAAGCCCGAGCGTTGAAGCTAAAGCGCTTTCCCCGTGAAATCCCCTCACCAGAACCACTCCAAACTATCCCTATTCAATTATGTCGTTATTATTATCAGAGCTATTACCAGGGCGAGCTTTCTGTCTATTCCTGGAGATGGAAAATGGAAACATAGAACGCTCTAAAGCTCCGGCACCCAAAAAAAGAGAACATTATCAAAGTTGGCCGATAGTATTTTGCAAAAGTTCAAGTGGATCTGCCGCCCTCCGTGAACCAGGAAGTAACACAAACGACACAAATAAAGCACTCGAGTCACAGTTTGGCTTTGGCATGAATCTACTGAGATGTCCGAAAAACCAAAGACAATAAGAAAGACCATTATGGAAAAACATCCAAAACGGAGGCAGACTGGGCGGATTATATAAGTGCCCTGACCCCCCCACGACGCCGTAAAACTCGAGCCCGCACGTCACTGCGCAAAATGCTAATTGGCGTCTCTGGATCGACCGAGCTCACCTTTGGACGTGACCTATTTTTTGGTAAGTTGACTTTTTAATGGCTTGGATGCAAAACGTCACGCTGGCCGATTTCAACTTTAAATTTCATAAATAAAGCAGCAAAGTGAACTCACTTTACAACCACCAGAATCCTGTAAGCAATCAACATAAGAACAAAACAAAACAAAATTTAAGCTTTGATCGCCGTGCACGGTCGAAGTTTGCTGTCAAACTAAACGTCAAACAAATTGCATTCCATTAAATCTTTAAAACAACAACACAACTCCTCCTTCGAAAAGTCTGCTAGCTTGATGCTAACATAAAATGCAAACCTCCATAGACTATAAATAGGATTGATATTGATTGTTGGAATCCTTCATAACATTTGAACACAAAGGACTAATATTACTGCGGCTTACGTAGTCTGTACCGCCTCATGGTGGCTAACGCTAGCAAACCAGAAGGCGCTCAACGTGGGTCCGGAACGCAATGATGGCATTGAGTTCCGAGTGTGGTCATTGAACAATTTAGCCTGTAAGTCAAGGCATCAGCGATTCTGTGTATCAAATTTATTTACATCAAACACTGCGGGACTGCTTATGGGCATCGGTGCTGCGGACGACAGTGAACACAAGTCGCGGGAAGCGCTTACCCAGACGGAGGGTGAGGTTGACGGAATTCGGGTGCTGGACGCCGAAGTACATGGACTGGCTCTGCCACCGCGTGGGCTCGTCGTTCCTGTGGAAGTCGGTCAGCAGGGCGGCGCCGTGGCCGAGGCCCGGGTCCGAGGCGTCGCAGCGGTGGCACGAGCGCGCCGCCGAGCCCATCTGCGTGCAGTAGTCCTCGGGGGGGGACCCGCACTCGTTGGACGCCTCCACGCTCCGGTTGAAGGCCACGTTCTCGAATTTGGGCAGGCAGCGGCTGGGGGCGGCCGTCTCCTCGTCGTAGCAGGAATCCATGGAGGCCCGGGCCGGAGGCTGGAGGAGGGCCAGGAGATGAAACCACACAGCGAGACGGGCGTCCATTTCGGCACGGGCGGCTTCAATCGCCGACTTTCCACATCCACACTTCTCACACTCGACTACTTTGATGGGCCAGATGAAAATCCACAAAGTGCCGCCCCGCAGCCAAAATCCTCTCTCCCCGGCCTCAACATGTGTTCCCCCTCTGCGAAGGTCCACGCGGGAACTCCTCTCATCGGAGGAGGTTCCGCGGGGTGGGGTGGGGGGGTGGGGGGGGGGGGAGGTCGGGTGGGGTGACCACGCCAGACCAGGAGCATTCCCCCACCTGCTGGTGGAACGCGAGAAGCTTCAAACCCTTCACCAAAGAGCTCTTCTCGTTCTTTTGTCTTCTTCCCGACTGGCACCGTGGTGAGTGGTTCGTACGGCCGCCGCACCATTTTCAAGTCAGAGGTCTGAATCCAGGCCGCGGCTTTTCTACTGGAGAGTTGTTCACCGTGTACTCCTAACCGCATCCCAGTCAGGATCAAAGACGGCTCAAAGGCTGGTGGCGGTCTAGAATTTTCTTACTCTTGATTGGCTCTGCGGGTTCAATTTTTTCATGATTGGCGATGGGAAGATTCCAGTGATTCACCGTGTCGGATTCTCTTCCGCCCGCCTATATCCCACTTGCTCACGTTTGCTTTTCACGACGGAAGGAACTCTTTGACTATAAAACAGCGCCGGTATCTTTGTTTAAAAAAAAAAAGGGAAAAGACGCATTGAAAGATTCATAAGCCGCCCCTAAAGCTCCATAAGCGCTCGCGGGGATCAATGATGCATTCGAACGGCGCACGGATCTGTAAAATAAAGAAATAAATAAGTGATGAAATAAGACAATTACGTCGCGCAAACAAAGGCAGCCGGGGGTCGGACGGATGCGTCGGGAGGGTTCGCGTTTACGATCCGACGGGGGGTTTACGGCAAAGTTTCGCACACGCCGCCGTGCCGTTGCCTTGATTTATCGAGGCTGTCTTCAGTCAGGCAAGCGCTTTGTGAATCGGAGAAAAGAGGAAAAATAGGGGCCACATCAGTTAGCTGTCAGTTCTTCTGGCGTTCTCAGGCTTTAAACTGTGGCTCGGCACAGACCTCTTTTGCGGATTGAATACGTACCGTTCGCTTATGGCTTCCACGCGTCCAAACGGTAGCGGCGCGCAGTCGAGCGCTTGTTTGGCTAATGCTAATCAAGCAGGTTATTGGCGCTCTCTCGACGTTCACTCTGAAACTTGAAAATGACACGTTGTGGATTTAGCAGAACCACATAAGTTGCCTTACAAATGGACGCTAGCTTAAAGTTAACGCACAATGCGAAACGTCATAGAAGAGCTAACAAAACTAGAAAACTTTGAATATGATAAAATTAAGTATGTTTTTCTTTGACTGCGCCAAAAAATGTTAACTTAATTACTCAACGTAAGAGATCATAAGGAAGTGAACAGGATCAAGGATCCAACACGCGTTGGCCTGGGAAGGTCACGCTCCTTGGCTAATGCTAATAAAATAAAGTACAAGAACAAGAATGGAAAACAGCTCTTCATTCTACTTTTAATAAAACTACAACGAAATTACGAATAGCTTGCTAGCTCGTGTCATGCCACATCAGTTTGCGCTAGCTTGTTCCCTAGACTAGCATGCTAGCTAATATGATGGATGAGCCTCATGCGAAGATGGTTTGTTTTGAACAATTTAACTACTGAATACCGTTGTTTATGTAACGTACCTTCATAATCAGAATCAGCTTTAATAGACAAGTGTGTAAAAACAGTGCTGCCCTAGCTCGACATTCAGAACAAAGAACAAGGAACAACATAGCAACAAGGACATAGAACAAGCGACATTTCTGTTTATCGGAACTATACCTTATAAGACGTGCAAGACGTAAAATCTTCATTGAGAACAGTATGCTAACGTCCCGCATTGTGTTAAGCTTGTGGCTAATTGCTAATTGCGTGCTACACGCACAGTGGCGGTGCTTTAGGATCCTCCATTTTGTCTGGCGGCACACCGCTGAATCTCTGCTGTGACGAAAAGGTCCGGGAAACAGTAAGCGAGATGAACGCCTTCCAACGCGAGGTCGATCCATCCGCACTTTGTTTGGCGTCGGCACTTGGCAGACGTCGTCGGCGTTCCTCTCCGAGCTCTTCTTTTCAACCGAGCGTGACATCATTAGCGGGCACGGCCGCGCTTCAACGACACTTCAGCCTACGTGTTCTCCCGTGTAGGAGTTTTTTTTTGAGTGCCGCCGTCGAATTCATAACCAAAGCTAATGGATGAATGGTCGCTCACGTTGTGTTTTTTTTTTTTCCTCCGAGCGAACGCCACTAATGGATGCCTCGTACACAATTGCACAGGGACCGTGAATAGAAAACCATCCGTCATACTCCGCCAAATAATCAAAAACTCGGGGCTCTGGTGTTTATTCTAGTTTCATAAATAAAACAGGGTTTGTTGTTGTTGTTTTTTTTTTTCCCCCTTTCTTTTCCCGGGGTTTTAACACGGAAACACTTTTATGCTGTCTTGTTGTGAAGTGCATTCTTACGGAGCGAAGAAACGGCCTCGCGCTATAAGCGTCGAAATACTCGGCCCAGAAAATGTTGAAGTCTATAAAAAGGAAAATGAAAGAGAAAAATGCAACCTTTCACGGGGAAACTTTCATTGTTTTCCCGGCAACTCGTCCTTTTAAATTACCGTAATTTCCGGCCTACAGAGTGCACCGGATTATAAACCTCACCCAGAACATTTATAAAGGAAATACTATTTGGTACACGCATAAGCCGCACTTGTGTAAAAGCCACATTGAAACACGAGATATTTACAAAGAAAGACGGTACACAGAAAGAGTTTTTATACCTTATCTTAGCTTAACACGGTAGCATGAACAGGGCTGGTTAAAAAAACAAAAAACAAAAAAAAAAACGGTCACAGCAGCTCCACAGTAGCAACACGGTAGCACAGCGCTAACGGAGCCGGTTAAAAAAAACAACAACATACTTTAATCACTGAGGCGCGGCAGTAACACAGCAGAAACATGCTAGTGTGGCGCTAACAGGGCCGGTTAAAAAAACAAAACAAAACATACCGGTAAAAATCACTGAGACACGGCAGTAACATGATAGTGCGGCGCTAACAGGGGCGGTAAAAAAACCAACAACATACTGGTAAAAAAATCACTGAGATGCGGCAGTAACGCGCTAGCGCGGCGCTAACAGGGCCGGGAAAAAAAACACACTGTTAAAAATCACTTAAACGCGGCAGTAACACAGCAGCAACACGCTAGCACAGTGCTAACAGGGCCGGTTTAAAAAAATTAAAAAAAACATACCGGTAAAATTCACTGAGAGGCAGCAGTAACACGCTAGTGTGACGCTAACAGGGCCGGGAAAAAAAAAAAAAAACAACATACTGGTAAAAACCACTCGGATGCGGCAGTAACACGCTAGCACGGCGCTAACAGCGTCAGTGGAAAAAAAAAAACCTTACTGTTAAAAATCACTGAAATGCGGCAGTAACACAGCAGCAACACGCTAGCACAGCGCTAATGCTAGCGCACCGCTAATGCTAGCGCAGCACTAACAGGTCCGGTAAAAAAAAAAAAAAAAAAAAAACGATACTGGTAAAAGTCACTTCTTCTGCACATATATTCCACCGGTCTCACTGACCTTTTCCGCTCGAGTGCACCCTTCCGGCCGTTAGAAAAAATGCACAAATTAGCCGCATCACCGCATAAAACGCAGCATTGAAAGCGAGTGAAAAAAGTCGCGGCTTATAGGCGGGAAATTACGGTACTCTTTTGCTTGTAGAGTTTAGGGTTACATTACATTATCTGCCTGTGAGATTTGTTTAATTGTCTGTCCACATGTGTTGCTACAATTTGTGTTCACACAAACTGTGAGATGCTTAAAGGTTTGGAGCTGGCAACACAATGCTAGTTTGTTTTTTTAGCTGTACTTGATATTTTGTTGTATGATTAGCAAGCGCTTGACAGCATTTGAACTCTTCCTCCCGCCCTCTAGTGGAAGAGCCTTTCTTTGTTCTTCCTGTCACTACATTTCAGAACGTAGATACGGTACTACCAGTCACCCAAGCACAGGTTTGATTAACTTTTGCTTTCTTTTTTTTTTTTTTTTCCCCCAACTATCAATTTGGTGAGCACTTGGCTAACGACTACATTTAATTAAATTTAAAAACAAAAAAAAAAGCATTTAGCCTTTTGTACCTTGACTTTTCCACCCCCGCCATGAATTGCACCGCTTTAGTTCGCATGATTCCATCCACGGGAGCGCTTTGAACCCCCCCCCAGAAAAAGTCGGGAGTTGCTGGACTTGGCCAGCAACTCCCGACTTTGCACTTCTATACCCGAACGGCGCAACTACAAACAGATTGATTGAGGAAACGTGTCAATCTTTCGAGTGGCGTGCGAGGAGAGGCGGCGCTCGTGAATTATTTAGGTGAAACATTTGGAAATTGTTATCGTGTACATCAGCGCGACCATATTGATATTTTCAATACATCTATTATATTCCGTATACTGTATAAACACTTCAAATATACTGCGTTTACTATTCTTCATACTGCTAATATACCATATTTGCAAAACCACATATTAAATTTCTTCGTCCAGACGCCTACCTAAACACATTTGTTGACTTGTACACATCCATCCATCCATCCATTATCCAAGCCGCTTATCCTCACAAGGGTCACAGGAAAGCTGGAGCCTATCCCAGCTAGCTTTGGGCGAAAGGCAGACTACACCCTGAACTGGTCGCCAGGGGAAGACATCGACACCATCGCCGAGCGGCAATCGATCCCACGCTGCTCGCGCCAAAGTGTACCACTACACCATCGGTGACTCGAGTCTACAAATCTAATGTACCACCCATCAATTTTCTTTGCTGCTTATCCTTACGAGGGTCACATGGCGTGCCGGAGCCTATCCCAGCTGTCAACGGGCAGGAGGCGGGGTACACCCTGAACTGGTCGCCGGCCAATCGCGGGGCACATCGAGACAAACAGCCGCGCTCACAATCGCACCTAGGGGCAATTTAGAGTCTCTGATTAATGTTGGATGTTTTTTTTGGAATGTGGGAGGAAACCGGAGTACTCGGAGAAAACCCACACAGGCACGTGGAGGACATGCAAACTCCACACAGGCGGGTCCGGGATCGAACCCAGGACCTCAGAACTGTGAGGCCGACGCTTTACCAGCTGCTCCACCGTGCCGCCACCTAATGTACCATTCATAGACATTAAACGTTTTGTACACTTCTACAATACAAGATCCATCCATCCATCCATTTTCTTTGCCGCTTATCCTCACGAGGGTCGCGGGGAGTGCTGGAGCCTATCCCAGCTGTCAACGGGCACGGGGCACCCTGAACTGGTCGCCGGCCAATCGCGGGGCACATAGAGACAAACAGCCGCGCTCACAATCACACCTTGGGGCAACACAATATCGTTCTTTATGCGTTTAATATCTCGTGTTTTACGCCACTTCATTTTGTGTATACTTCCAAAGTACCATCATTATCTCAAAGTCAGTTTCTACACCTCAAACGTAGCCCGTTATCATATCGTGACTGATTCCATATTTTTTTCATCCATCTTTAGCCCAGTACAAATTTGGCCAAAAGGGAGGAGAAAAAAAAAAACCCTCTTGCTAACTATGACACTTAATGGAGTCCAGTGAACGTATCGAGAACCACCCTTGAAGCCAACGTTCGGAATGCTGCGTGGCCCCCCCCCCCCCAACGCACCCCTCTCGACTACGCGTGGTTTAAAAAAAAAAAAAAAAAAACGCCTCCATCCTGCTTTTCATGTACTTTGGTTTTATAATGAGTCGACCGCAGGCCCGGGAAAGACACGTTCAGCAATCACTCCGCATATTAATCCCCCCCCCCTCCCCCCCATTGTCTTCATTTAAATGCGCCGCACGCCCTGGCTTCAAGGGAGCCACGCGTGTAAATTTATTAAAACTGTAATTTTGCGCTCATCCCCCCCCCCTCCCCCCCTTCTATTTACATCTGCCACAATTTGGACCCGGAGTGGCGCCGTTCGGAAAAGCTTTTGGCTCACGAAAAGGTGTCAAGTCTGTTATTTGGTAAGCATTTACGACGCCCCCCCCCCCCCCGCAATTCACGCCGTCCCTCGCCCGTAATTAAGATCGGGTGAGCAAAAAGTGAAGGGTTGGGGGGGGGGGGGGGCGGGGGAGGATTTTGGGTGGGGCGGGGCGTTGTCCGACTTATTGGCTATCATGGAAACAAGCGTGCCGTACAATGCCAGGGCCGCTTATTAAATAATTATGCAGCCGGGCTCTCGGTGGAAACAATATCTGCGGGGGGGGGGGGGGGTGCGGGGGGGGGGGTCGTCCCTTTCATTTCCAAAACAAACAAATGTGTTTGTAGTCAAGGACCTCTGTGAGAAGGACAGAAGAAGAAGAAAAAAAAACTAAAGACTCCTTGAGCTGCCCAGGAGGTGTGACAGTCATTAGCAAAATTATAAAATTATAGGATTGTGTTCAACTGTCCTTACATTCCCGAGCGTATGCATGCGAGGAAAATCATTTTAATTACACTTGCACACACACACAAAAAACTTGCAGTAATGTTTAAATGAGTTTTTCAAGTGGGTTAGGGAGAAAGTATAGCGGGTGTCAAACCAGAGGGGTTAAAGTTTGAAATGTGGTTTGAAATTAAGGCTTTGAGCCTCCATCCATTGCATTATTATTATTAATTAGATGCATTATTTGCCTTGAGGATGCTGGTGGAAAACCACGGAGAAGGTCAGAAGGAGCGACATTGTGTTTTTGTAGACCGAGAGAAAGGAACTGCAGTACTGCATGCCCACGTCCGGTGTGGCAGAGAAATCTGTTAGAATAGTACAGGACGTGTATGAGGGCAGCAGAACGGCGGTGAGATGTGTCGGAAGAATTTAAGGTAGGGGTGGGAGTGCATCAGGGATCCGCGCTGAGCCCCTTCCTGTTTGCCGTCGTAATGGATAGGTTGACAGATGAGGTTAGACTGGAATCCCCTTTGGACCGTGACGGTCGCAGATGATATCGTGATCTGCAGTGAAACCGGCGGAGGAAGAGTTAGAAAGATGGAGGCACGCGCCGGAAAGGAGAGGAGTGAAGATTAGCCGAAGATGAGAGGGACGGCGGAGATAGCGAGGGTGGGCGACTTCAAATGCTTGGGGTCAACAATCCAGAGCGACGGAGAGTGGTGTGGTAAGGAAGTGAAGAAACGGGTCCAAGCGGGGTGGAACAGTTGGCGGAAGGTGTCTGGTCTTCCATGTGACAGAAGAGTCTCCGATGTACAGATTAGAGACGGTGGTACTGAAGAGACGACAGGAAGTAGAACTGGAGGTGGCAGGAATGAAAATGTTGAGGTTCTGGCTTGGATCGGATTCGAAATGAGCTCACGAGAGGGACAGCCAAAGTTGGAGGTTTTGGAGACGAGGTTCGAGAGAGCAGACTTGGATGGTTTGGACATGTCTAAGGAAATCGGTAGGCGGATGGCAAGGACGGAGCTGCCAAGGAAGAGAGAGCGAGAGGAAGACCAAAGAAAAGGTTGACGGATGTTGTGAGGGAAAACGTCAAATTCAAATGAGGTTGTGATGTCGGGTTTCAAATTAAAGTTTGAAGCCAGGGTTGGGGGTGTAAAATGAACATTTAAGACCAAAGATTGGGGTTTCAAATTAACGTTTCCAGCCTGGGTTAGGGTTTCAAATTCAGTTCCGCGGCCAAGTTTAGGGTATGAAATTAGGATTCGACGTCGCTTTGAAGCGGCGTCAGCCGTTCAAATGTCACAAAAGGAGAAGCTCGGAATACTTCCCGAGGACAGAAGAAGAAAATCGGCTGATTTTCCACACTGTTATTTGCACGTCGCCCCCCCCCCCCGGTCGACCATTCAAAATTCCGTCAGCACGGCGGAGCGCCGATTATCTGATGGCATAACATAAACGCTCTCGGAGCTTCTTATGCCTTTCGTGACAGATAAACACGATCCGGTCTCGCCTTTAAAGAGGACATCTTGTTACTTCGCTCCCGTTCAGGTACGCCATTAATCATCGACGCGTCACATTTTTTTCCTTCTCCTACCATTCTCCTCGCTCATATTCACACCATTTATATTCAACATTGGTTAGATTTAATATAAGTCATATGGCGCGTTTCTTGTTGGCTCACTGATGTACCCGAATGTCCCCGTTTAAAAAAAAAAAAAAGCTTTTATCTAGATTTTCTTTCCACAAATTAAGCCATTTAATCAAACAAAAAAATAATTTCATTTTTATTCAAATTTATTGCTAAATGTGCACTCTCGGAGGTTGTCAAACATTATGGGAAATTCATAATGGGATTATAAAAGCGTGTAGTCGTGAGAGAACACGGTTAGCATTAGCATTGTAAACAAGCCGACGTTAGCCACGGCTGCTACATTGGCAGCGTGACTTATTTGCTTATTTGGAGTGTTGGTACAACCCTAAATATTATTGCTATGAAGTTGCATTTTTGCGGAAAGTGAACGATTCAAAATCCAAGCGGCGATAAACTTACCTGGCAAGAAGAAATGTTGCTAATTCTCTGTACGGGTACGCTTCAAGCCTTCTGTCTCTGATTGGATGGTTCTCTGCCAATCAAGTTTCTGCGGCATTGCGACGGCTTTGTCTGCCGTGGTTTTGATACCAGCGGACGCCTCCGCAATATTGCGACGATCCGGAACAATCTCGATACTGGAAAAGGTTAAGACCAGACGAGGTCACAATTAGAGTGCACCGTGCCGCCATCCATCCATCCATCCATCCATCCATCCATCCTCTACCACTTCTCCGGGACGGGTCGCGGGGGAAGTCGCTTCAACAGGGATATCCAGACTTCCCTTTCCCCAGCCAATTCTTCCAGTTCTTCCGGAGGGTTCCCGAGCCAGCCAAGAGACATAAGTCTCTCCGACGTGTCCTGGGTCGTCGTCGGGGTCTCTTTCTGCTGGGACATGTCCGGAACACCTCACCAGGGAGGCGAAGCCAGATCAGATGCCCCAGCTGCCTCATTTGGCTCCTCCCAATGCGGAGGAGTAGCGGCTCGATATTGAGCCCCTCCCTGATGACCGAACCTCTCACTCTATCTCTAAGGGAGAGCCCGGACACCCTGCGGAGGAAACTGCTTGTATCTAGGATCTTGTCCTTTCAGTCATGACCCAGCGCTCGTGCCCATAGGTGAGGGTAGGAACGTAAATCGACTGTTAAATTGAGAGCTTCGCCTTTCGACTTTTCTCCGTCTTTACCACAACGGACCGACACAAAGTCCGCATCACCGCGGACGCTGCACCGATCCGTCTGTCGATCTCCCGCTCCGTTCTTCCCTCGCTCGTGAACAAGACCCCGAGATACTTGAACTCCTCCACTTGGGGAAGCATCTCATCGCCGACCCGGAGAGGTCACGCCACCCTTTTTCCCCGACTGAGGACCACAGTCTCGGATTTGGAGGCGCTGATCCTCACCCCAGCCGCTTCGCACTCGGCTGCGAATCGAGCTGGAGATCACGGCTTGATGAAGCCAACAGAACCACATCATCTGAGAGGTGCGATGCTGAGACCACCAAACCCGACACCCTACGTACGCTCTGGTACTGCCAGTTTTAAGAAATATGACCCCCCCCCCCTCTCGTCCAAGCAGAAAGTTTTTTTTTTTTTTTCTTAAAGATTTTGGGCATGATCGCAACCAGTAAGTGATTGCGGTGTTGTCGTTCCAGCAGCCTCCTCACAGCCAATCCTCATCTAAGTGACACTAAGCCAGACAGCACAGGGGATTAAATCTCCAAATAAAAGCACTGACATGACCGGAATGTTTTTGGCCGTAAATCTGAGTCCAAATAATGTTTTCAGAGTGAGTCGTAAGGGATTATCACTGCGAGGAATTAGCTCCGTCCCTGTCTGTTGGCTTCTAATGACATTTATAGTGCAATTTGTCAGCTCGCCGTTGCGCTTATTGGCCTCTCCAAAGACTAGGATCAGGCCGTAATCACTCGCCGAGGCCGGTCAACCCCCCCCCCCGTCTTGAGCATCTGATCTTTTGTTCCATCGCAACGTTGAGCCGCAGCGGATATCAAAAGTCCGCACACCCCTGTTCACGTGCCGTTGGGAGTCTTTGTCCGAACACCGCACTAAATCATGACGCTGCCAACGAACTTTGCCGGGTTTTGGGCCACAGATTACATCATCATACGACGGGCAAAAGTTGAATTGGACCAGGACACATTTTCCCATTTTGTCCTTGGGTTGAAGATGTCAGTGGGCAATGATTTTCCGTCAGTTCTATCGCGGATGCGCCACGAACTGAGGACGCACGGGTCATCGCTGGCGTTTCACGACTTGAACAGCCTCATCGCTTGACCTGGTTACGTGTCGTTAGGCGAGACAGGTGAGCGGGGGGGGGGGGTGGGGATTATTTTTTGGATTCATTCGCTAATATTACGGACTGGAGACAGAGGGACTTTTGCCAAGTTCGGCGGCTCCAAGCGATTTGTCACGGAGAAGTGCTTCAAACAAACGATACATCCGGATATGAGAAAGCCTCTCTGGAGGGAAGTACAAATACTTGTGACTGTCCTGTTCTCATTTTACAGCTACTTGACTCGAGTATTTCTGGTCCTCGCAACTTTCTATTTTTTACTCTCACTATTTGCTAACAGATCTCTATAAAATGTTCCCCTACGTATTTCTGTTTCACCTTTTCCAAGAGAGTTGAGGAGCTTCGTTTCGGCAACTATAAGGCATTCTGGTGGCAGGCCGTCAATTACACAAAAAAATATAAATCAACTCTGCAATCAAGGAAACACGGAGTGCCGTGAGACTTTTCAAATTTCATAATATTGGCTGGGTAAAGGTCGACATTAGCGAGGATACGCCGTGTAGCGAGAAAAAGACGGATGGCATAAAAGACCCGATGGAGCGGGGTCGCAAAATGGATTAGATCTCAAAGCATACATGTAATATGATGAAACATGTAGCGCTACAAGACTGCGACGCGCCGATACGTACGTGCCGCTGCCCTCTGGATGGGGGGAGACTACCTAATAAGTTGTACTGCTGCATCGCTAATGATTTCAACCGCGCTCGGATCGGAAGTTTCCGAGCACCCGCAGTCGGGAGTCGGCGCCGACGACACGCTGCCCGGAGCTCGGCTTTGAAATGTCAGTAATTTAAAGGTTATGCATCAGAAAACCCGCGCGCGAACATCTCGCCGCGTCGGCGTACGACGAGGGGCTAATGGCATCTTCCGTGAAAGCAATTGACGCGGTCGGCTACGTCGCGGGTTGCGGGAGGACCGGTCGAGCTTGCGAAGTCGTGCATGGGTTTCGCGCAAAGTCCTCGTCTCCCGCAGAGGACCATCGATCGCGGGTTCGGTCTCACGCGTCCAGAAGACATCAAGTCAGATTCATTAGCCGCTGAAGGGGAGCAGATGCGCGCTGGAGCACTTCTTTACATAAATCGATACATCTGCTCCACCGCCTTTCCCGGGCACGGAGAAAAACCGGCCGGGAATAGTTTGAAGGTCTCAATTCCAAACACGGGCTCGGAGCCGGTCGCGGGCCGCTAGCTCTGAGCCCTTGGAGTTTTTTTTTTTTTTTTTTTCTTCCGCTACTTCATCCAAGTCGGTGTGACGCGTAAAGCAAACGGACGTCGCTACCGAGCCCAAGAGTGGACGACGTATACTGAAGCGTCGTTTTCGACCGCTGCCCGCGTTTGCCGGCGGACTAAAGGGTAAACATAACAATCAAAAGGGACACTGCGGTGTTTTATTACCCTGCTCGCTGTTAGTCGATCAAAGGAAGCGGTGCGGATCCGTGCGCCAGTTTGTCAGCTGTCGGGGGAAACCACTCGCACTCAGATTGCGGTTCTTGCTTAGGAAGTTTCCCGGTCCGTGTGAGATGACCTGGAAGGCGGTTCGGATTGTAAAGGCCTCGATGCGACCTTTAACCCGCGATGAGCGTAGATCGGGGTCCTTCAGAGCAGCCTTTACGAAACCGTAATCCTTTGCGACAGGCCACTGGTGGAGTTAACGGTGGTGCGAAGACGCTGAAGAAAACGCTGGAGGAGAAGCGATGAATCGTTAAAAATGACAAAACCAAACAACATTACGAGTTATTTTTACAGCATGCGAAAATGGCAACTTTACATTTACAGATGGAAGGAGTACCTTTTGTACTCCTTCGGAAAATGTTTTCAGGCGAGAGGCATCGGCAATACCCGGCGCGGCTAAAGTGGAATTGAATTATAAAGTATAAAGCAGCGCAAAACAGTTTTTCATTCCGCCTCGATCCAATGACATTTTCCACCGAGGCGATGGAAAACTACAATAAAGGTTTGGGGATTCGACTTTCTGAAGAGGTCCAACGACTCGGGGTTTTTCCCCCTTTCTTCAACCGCCATCCAAAAACTGGACTGAGCAAAAGAGGTAAGCGCTCGTCTCGCGCAGTCTTGTGGGAGGTGTGATCCAAACGGCGAAGCAGGACTACGCTCAGCAGCCGGCGGACACGTGCTCCGATTGAGGCAGTTACGCAACACCTTCTCATTGGTCCTTTAACATCTCGCTATTGTGCAAAAAGCGCCGCTGCTTCCTCCCACGGGTGCCAGGAATATGTTGGAAACGGTCGGATTGCGTACGCCCTTTTTTTAAACAAGTGATCATTAAGTGGTGACTCGGGCGACGTGACGAGTCGACTGATGACCGGGTTCCGCCCCCTCGTTCGGAGGCACGGGGAACGAAAAGCACTCGGCGTTCGATCTGCGCGCCGTCATTAAGAGAGTGAAAAGCACATTTTGGCGCAGGGCGGTTTCAAATCATAAACATTGAGTGCAAGGCCTTCGTCGTTCAACCACAGTTTTGAGTTTCCACGGTCGCGACAAGCTTGTTCTTTTATCCCCCCAAAAGGTCCACTTACGGGATAAAACTTGTACAATGTTCTGACAAGACGAGATGTTACACGTCGTACGGCAAGCGAGTCCCCGGAAATTAAACTCAAACTTGTTCTGACAATATTGAAATAACAAAGAATACCAAATCACGGGGACAAAAGAGGTCTTCAATTTGGCCCGTGAGGAGGACGGGTTCGGCCGACCGGCTGCACCTCCGAACCGCGTTCCGAGTCGGCCGCACCGTTGTGGTTCTTTTGATTGCTTTCTCAAGTCAAACGATGAACCTGCTCGGGATTAGCAAGGCGTCGGATTTAACGCATCTTTACGGTGTTCGGGAGTATCTGCTTGAAGTCAGCGGGGAGGGGGTGGCATCGCCGTTCCAGATGTCGCTGGGTCACACTCCGGGTCGCACAGCCGCTCGCAAAGAGAATGATTCGGGCAAGGAGAAACAATAATCCCCCCCGGAATATTTAGAATTGCCCATATTTACAATTGAAACGGTTAGCCCGTTGCATGAATGAAAGCCAATTTCATTCAACGAGGTCCCTTTGCACTAAATACGCGACAAGATGACGTCCACGATCCACTTTTGTCAAGTGAACCTCTTGAATTCATTTCGAAATAGTTCTTCAAATGAATCAAAGGACAAACCAAGCTAATCTCGGAAGCACGAAGCGTGTTTATTTCTTCATGGCGCGCCTTTGAGACATCGGGGGTACCGCTCGGCAGAGTAAAGGGAAGGACTTTTGGTCCTGGATGTGAGCGCGTATCACATGCGGGTTTTAATAAAGACGTCGCTTCGAGGGGGATCAATGGCGGCCGCTCGACATCGCCACCCCGGGGGGGTACGCCGCGTCTGCCAAACTGCCACCGCTTGACACGCTAACCCAACGGCGGTGCTGTCTGTAACTACAGAAGCGCTAACTGCGAGTCGTTGAGATTCATTAGCTGGTTTCCCCGCCACAACGGCACAAAATCCATACCAAAGGCTCCCGTTTGGCGCCGTTCTCCGCTAAATGACTTTGATGGATGAATATGTCGAGATTAAGTTCACTCCCGCGCTTCCTCACAGCCCGTCCGCGCGCACGCGTCCGGCTTGATTAACGCTGTCGGCGTCGAGCGCGACCTTCGGGGATACTCTGTTTTGATATCAAAAGGGGAAACGGCACAATTTCACCGGGGGTGGTGGTGGGGGGGGGGGGGGTACGATTGCGTCGAACGGCTAATGACACCTGTGAGCGCTCGATCCTTTTCAAATTAGTTTTTCTATTAAGAGCAGTCCCTTGACTCTTTTTGCTTCGAGCGAGGCGAAATTTAAGCTACGAACGAGCTCGGAAAAATGCTTTGCTGTAGTTGTCGCTGAAGTGCCGCTATCGAAGCTCACGGCTTTGAGATTAGTGACCGAGGGCGAGTTACCGTAAAGGTAGTCTCCAGAAATCCGGTGTTGGAAGGTAAAAACAGAGTACCGAGAGCGTATGAATTGCTGACTGCTACATCTTGATGGGAATAAATCAAATTGCACGAGAAAACTTCAATTAGCCTGGTTAGCTTAAAACGCCCACCAGTGTTGTTGTGACTTCCGCCTTGTCCCGGTTTACAGTAAATACACAGCCTCGTCGATGTTCTGGGTTTTCGTACAATACTGTGCTTCGTACTGACAAAATGTGTTCTGGGTGCTGGATGCGATTTATGAAATGACAGCAAATCCGAGCTCGGTCGTGGAATGAATTCAAATCTTAAGTCAATGCTCGGCTGATTCGTCGACCGGCGCCTTTTCACGCGGTTTTTCCGTAGAATCATCCGCAGCTACGACCCGGGCAGTGGAATGCGAGGCGGATAACGAATAGAGAGAAAAGTACACGCGGAGAAAAAAATGTAGACAATAGCGAGGTCGAGTAAACGTCGTTAACAGATGAGTTACTCGGAGATGCGCGGTAACAAAGAGACTAGCTGCGGCGAGGCTGATTCAAGGCCGCGTGTGGCTAACGGTGATAAATTGCTGTTTGTGTTAGCGCCTCGGCGATGTTTTTGGACCAGGTCGGAGAGGGAGGAGCGCGGTCGTCATGTTTGATCAGCGTCCCGGCATAGGAATGCTCCAGAAAAACTGCAGGATATTAGATCGGGTCAAGTTCGATGTAATTTTAAAGGCCTTTACGCCGGGTCGGGTCGAGCAAAGGAGTTCTGGAAATAATCGTGAGTCAACGTCATTCGAAGGACATTTGCACTGAACTTCTGATTGGAATCAGTTTTGAAAAGGTTTGGCGCAGAGTCCCAAATTCAGTTAGGCAGCCACAAGACCGTGACTTTCAACGGGGTTAGCGTCATCGTTCTCCGAAGAATCCGCTGAATGGAGCTTTTGCGGGGTTCCGGCGCAAGCCTGGCGTTGCAGGAACGCCTGCTCTCGGAGTTGCCGGCGTGATCGGCGGGGGATTTGTCAAGAACAGATCCCGTTTTGACAAAATAGCCGAAATTTTACTACTTCTCAAACTGGCTGTGAACAGCACTCGAGGAGAGGCAAATATTCACGGTTAATTTCGCATCGCTGCTCGAGCGCCAACTGGCGAGCCGTCGGCACGGGTATGTTTGCAAAAACTGCCAAAGTTGTCAAGCGCTGATGGGCTCAGTTCTATCCGACAAAAAAAAACAAAACTGAGATTGCGACTTTTGGGACACCGCGTACGTATTTACGCGTACACTTATTTGCAATACTCCTGCGTACACTCAATGTGTTTGGGAATAACGCGGAAAGGACGGCTGTTATTAATCTACCGAACCGCCGTCTTCTCCCGCCTTGTCCACTCGGCCGGTCTATTTATGAGGGCCAATATCTGCGTGTAATTTATGCTCCTCTGACTGGAGCTGCCAATTTTATTTTCATTAGCAAACAAAATGAGCTGGAGCGCGGCGGTGGGAGAGCTGTCACGCCGCAAATTGATTAGCAAAATGCAACGCGCCAAACAAGATTGCGCTATCAAATCCTCCACCCTTTTGTCCTATACGAGACTCAGATGTCATCGGCTTTGCGCGAGCGCTTTTGATGGCTGACATGTGTTGCGCCGTCCACTCTTGATGTCATTTGGGCAAAAGATGGCCGCCCGGCGAGGAAAAATTGAATCGAGCTGATGCAACGCTGTCGTTTGGCTTGAATGGATGAAAGGCAAACTAGTAACCCGTCTTCTACTAAGTGTCCCCCTGTAATGGGAGCATAAATTTGATGCGCCACAGAAAACTCTTGTTAATAACCCTGACAAAAATTGTATAAATCAGTCTGTAACGTGTTATTCTTCGTCTTTTCCTTTCGGCTTGTCCCGTTTAGGGGTCGCCACGGCGTGTCGTCTCTGGTCTTCCTGTCCCCCACTTGGGCTGATCTTCACTCCTCTCCTTTCCGGCGCGTGCCTCCATCTTTCTAATTGTTCCTCCGCCTGCTCCCTGCTTTCACCGCATACGACGATATCATCTGCGAACATCCTGGTCCAAGGGGATTCCGGTGTAACCTCGTTTGTCAGCCTGTCCATTACCACAGCAAACAGGAAGGGGCTCAGAGCTGATCCCCGATGCAGTCCCACCTCCATCTTAAATATTTCTGACACACCTACTGCACAACTCACCGTTATTCTGCTGCCGTCATACATGTCCTGTACTATGCTAACATATTTCTCCGCCACGCGGTACCACAGTTCCTCTCTTGGTACTCTGTCATCGGCTTTCTCTCGATCCACAAAGAAACAATGTCGCTCCTTCTGACCTTCTCTGTACTTTTCCACGAGCATCCTCAAGGCAAATAATACATCTGTAGTACTCTTTCTAGGCATGAAACCATACTGTAACATGTTAAGTTGTGAAAACAAAAGTTGTCCGTGTCCACTGAATGCCCGATACCACGCCCAGCGGAAAACCAGATGCTACGTCATCTAGCCGCTAGCTAGCTCACCAGCTAACACGTTTCCGGGGCTCCTCGCATCCAGCGGTCTGCCGGCGGGCTTGATTCGAAATCGAAATTACACCCAGTTACTCTGTAAGTTCCAGTATCTAGTAAATTGTGTTTGCACGAGCATCCTCAAGACAAATAATACATCTGTGATACTCTCTCTAGGCATGAAACCGTACGGTGACATGTTATTAAGTTGCGAAAACCAAAATTGTCCGTTGTCTAACCTCGCAAATGCTGTGGGCGTGTCCGCTGAATGCGTGAAACCACGCCCAGCGGAAAACCAGATGCTACGTCATCTAGCCGCTAGCTAGCTCACCAGCTAACACGTTTCCGGGGCTCCTCGCATCCAGCGGTCTGCCGGCGGGCTTGATTCGAAATCGAAATTACACCCAGTTACTCTGTAAGTTCCGGTATCTCGTAGGCATGAGCTAACTAGCTAAATTAACTCACAATCGTGCTTGTCTACACAGCGTGGCGGAGGGGAGGATCGTTCCCAACGCCCAAGTGCCCCCACCCCAAAAAAAAAAAACTGTCGATAGTTAAAACAGTTCAGTACCACATAGCCGTCAGACGTTCGACGTATTTAGAAACAAATATCCGCTTTGCAGGGTGGAACATCTCGATTGGAAAAACAGCAAAAAATGCGTTTGAGGAACCGCCACGTACTTCCCTGACACCGATCACTACTTTTCCACGAGTCAGGGCTTGGTCGCCATCTTGTGGCTCTGAAGGCATGACGGAAAGAGCGCAGAGGCACATTTATAGACACGTTGGACAGAAAACGAGAAGAAATTTGTGAGGCGTGACCGGGGACTCGGGGTTTGGGTAATGAGTACGTGTACCGTCGTTCGGTATCCTTTGTGCATTTTCCCCGAGTATTGTTAAAGGCATTTAATGAAGACAGGAGGGAGCTGCTTTCAATTGCCAAACGAGTGCAGATGAAAAATTTTCCACATGTACTCTCGTCGGCGATTTTAGTCGGCGTCTGGTTCCAACTCCGTACGAGCGACGGTCGACTGTTGTGTCACGCAAATTTCCCCGAGGACAGCAAGCGCCGGTCACCTGCCACCCGTCTCGAGGGCCCCCCCCCCCGCCAGTAATTAAGCTTCTTTATTAACATTCCTGATGCCATTACACGCCTAATGAAATCTCATTTAAAATCCCAGAGTCAGACCCCACCTATTGCTTCTCCCTACAAGTGACCTTTACGTTTGCCGTGTTGCAATAACCGCGAATGTCGCTACGAGTATTTCGCAGCGGAGTCGGCAAAAAGTAGACTCGTGTGTCGCCGCGGCATTGCGACGGCTTTGTCCGCCGTGGTTTTAATACCAGCGCACGCCTCCGCGATATTGCGACGGTCCGGAACAATCTCGATCCTGGAAAAGGTTAAGACCAGACGAGGTCCCAATTAGAGTACACGGTGCCGCCATCCTTCCATCCATTTTCTACCGCTTCTCCAGGTTGGGTCACGGGGGAAGCAGTTTCAGCAGGGATACCCAGACTTCCCCGTCCCCGGCCGCTTCTTCCGGCTCTTCCGGAGGGATCCCGAGGTCTTCCCAGGCCAACCGAAAAGCCGCCCCGAGGCCCCTCTCACAGGTGGTGAGCCCGACCCGTGTTACCCTTTCGGTCTGTGCCCGACCGAGCCCCACGGGTGCAGGCCTGGCCGCCAGGCGCTTGCCTGCGAGCCACAGCTCCAGGCCTGGGTCCAGAGGGGGGGCCCCGGTGACCCGCGTCCGGGCAATGGAAACCGGGATCCCATTTTGTATTCGTCTCAGGTTTTTTTTGGAGTCGTACTTTGTCTGGTCCCTCACCTAGGAGCTTTTTGGCATGCGTGACCCTACCAGGGCCAAGAAGGACCAGACAACTTAGCTCCTAGGACCATCAGGACACAAAAAAAAAAAACCCTTCACCACGATAAGGTGACCACTTTCCCGACGCAATCCCTCTACATTTATCTGGGAGTCAGCTGGAACCTATCCCAGCAAACTTCGGCCGAAGGCAGACTACACCCCGAACTGGTCGCCAGCCAGTCGCAGGGCAGATATCGACACCATCACTGAGCGGGAATCGATCCCACGCTGCCTGCAACAAAGGCAGGTGTGTGTACCGCTACACCACAGGTGTCAAACTGCCTTTTAATATTGATGTGTTTTTGGAATCAAATCACTCTGAACATTATGCCTTTGCCTGGAAGTCCTGCATTTGGGTTCGCCCCTGTGCTGCTGGCCCATGACAAAAAATATTGTGAAGCGTTAATTAAAAATATCCATCAAATACCGATTAACAAAAAAAAAAAAAAACATCAGAACACAGCATTTTTTGGGCAAAGTATATTTCCGTTGAGAGAGTTCAATTCCCATAAATTGGTACAGTATATAGATTGAAATTATGATTAGGATTTTGGAATGGGGCAGAACAAAAAAATAAATAAAACATAGTGACACTTATTTAGGCTCGAGAATTATTGTGAAAATACATTTTTTTTTTTGCATCATCACTTGACTCCCAGCCCAAAGATGCTGTTAATAAACCTTTTTTTTTTTTTTTTAAAATAGAAAAACAAATCGTTTTGTTCGGCTCGTGGTTAAATTATGCGGTGGTGGCTTTTACACAAGACTGAGAGAACTGCGCTGCAGAGCGCGTCCATAATTCTTGATACTCGATGTACTTTGTCACAAACGTGTTATTACGAACACCTGGCAACTGTTTTAAACTATGAGAGCAAAAAAAAAAAAAAAATAAAAAAATAAAAAATAATTCACATCTCCTTAAAGCCATTAAAGGCTGACTTATCACCAAGATAAAAAGAAAATGAGTATAATTACCAGCTCTTAAAAGTAAAACATGTCACGGTGACGCGGTCGCCATCAGTCTCGCGAATATTGCGGATCCGGCCGAGGCGTCAGGCCCGTCCGTCCCCGTTGTGAAATCGGGAAGGCGTCGGCCTCGACGCCGAATGAATCATGAAGCCGTTATCGATCCGCGCAAAGGAACAATGTCGGCGGTTGATATAAAAAGTCGCTCACGTCCGAGATCGGTCCCCCCCCCGATCTGCTCTCAAATGTGCCTCACGCGACGGTTTTGTAAAGGCCTCGCTCGAGTCGGGCAGAATCGATTGAGGAATTTGCGGCGCCGTATTTGCATGGCACGGACGCCTCCGCGAATCCCGCTGGGTCGAAATGATGTGAACGGGTTCCAAGTGTGGAAAGTCGTTCGGCGTTCCGTCCGGATTTATTTATTTATCTGTAAAATCTCTCGGCTAGCGCTCGCGGCTGCTGGAGTCAACATCGCTTGTGTCGATAATAAATTGTAAATGTGTAACAACGGCGTGTTCAAGTAAGTTCTGGGTTCAAACCCTCACCGTTGTCGCCGGCTAAAAGTTGAGTACGCTAATCGCTAGCCTAAAATCCCCTAATGCTAACAAACTAGCAAATGGGGTCTTGTGGCGTAACGAGTGCGGTCTGAGTACCCGTTGAAGCGGTCTAGATGCGTGTTCCTCAAACTTTAATCATATTTATGTTTTGTAATTACCTCAAACAAGAGCAGTAGTACAAGTCAACATGCTAGCAAATTGCGGTTTCAGAATAATAGACATTCAATGAATAGAATCTGTCATGGGCACGGTCTGGCCACTGCTCCGGGCGGTGCCACCTCAGACGGCTGTCACGGCTAATGTCACATTTGGGACACTAGTGAACTAAGTACTTAAATGGGAAATTTTGCCAGTTCGTTGCGCATGCTTCACTGCAGTCTGGCATACTGCGCTATTGTGCGTAAGTTAGTGCCATTTTGATCTCGTTTTGCTATGTTTTTTGGTTTGCCTCATAGTCATCGGACGTTGTTTCACGTTTTCGGGATCTTGCCTAGCCTAGTATTTTGGTGCCTCTGCCTCGTTTTGGACTGCCTTTTAGTATTGACCTGTTTTTGGAACATTATGCCTTTGCCCGGGAGTCCTGCATTTGGGTCCGCCCCCGTGCCGCTGGTTCATAACAGGAAACTATTCCTGTCACAAAGTTAGCAAACTTACCTTGCAAACTGCCACAGAATGAACAAAAGCGTTCTTTCCTTTTTTTTTTGAGATTTGACAAAAATGAACTGTCATCTTCAGAGAAAGCGCAGATCACCTGAAATATCGGATCGCAAGTTAGTCCACGATTTTCATGTGACATATTTCTAAAGGTTGGCACTGGCTGACGTTAGCTCTCTTGTGTGGCTCCTTACAAGAGTAGTTTCAAGTGGTTCGGTTCCTGGAAAATCCGTCCCCCCAGCTCATCCCTTTGTTGGTCTTGAGATGAGGTGAAGCGGCATGCGGTTGACGACCCGAGGCCGCTCTCGAGCGCGGCGTTCCGGCCGTCAGTTCACCCGAAAACAAGTACGATTTTATTCCTTTTGCTCCCCGGTGATTCAGGGACAAATATGCTCGCCGCCAAACAAATAACAATAATAATAATAATAATAATAATCAGCCACTTGTCCTTCTTCCGTCTGCCGAAAGGAGGAAAAACAACTTTTCCCTCCAGCACCCACGGGACCCAAACATCATGTTTGAATCCGTCGCGCCCTTATGAATAATGAAACAATTTGTCTCAGTGCACGGCGGTGCACGATTACTTTTGAGAACGCAGACGCGTGGCTCTATATCGAAGGTATCGTATTAATAGCGCTTGTCATCAGGCGAAATATTCCGACGCGGCGGGGGAAGCGGGCCTCGTGGGACTCCGGCGGATTTTGCCTCTGCATTGTTTGAACCCAATAATCATCAGTGGAGGGGGGGGGGGGGGACAAAAAAAAACAAAAAACGTCATTACGGCGCAACTGCGGGGCGTCGGCCGCGCAGTTCTCCTACCCGAAGGTAGCTGGGGTGGGCTCCCCTTGTGAGGATAAGCGGCTCAGAAAATGGATGGATGCATAGATTAAGCAGCAAAAGCCTGCCGACATTTTCCTCCCCGATGCATTTTTTAGCGGTGCCGCCTGTGGGCTGGGAAACAAGAAAATGTAGCTGATATGTGCATAATCCGATTCCTGCAAATACCGAGGGGGGGGGGGTGTGTATATATATATATATACACCTCAGCAATTGTATTTTATTTAAAAGTCATCTTGTTCGACAAGACCGAGGTTCGTCTGTTGAAAAAAAACTTCCTCTCGGCGTTGACGCCTGCGTCGGCGCACGGTTTGAGCCGGAACTCCTCGACGCTATCGAGGGATGAAGGTGGCGAGGTGTCGCGGGTTTGGCGTGCGCGATAACGAGGCCGCGGCGTTTTGACAGCTTCGGGGAAAAAAAGTGCACCGCGAAAGTCAAGAAGAGAAGAGGCGCGCTCCCCGGGAACGCGACACGTCAAGGCGCCGCGCCGGATCCGAACTCATTTCTAAGCCGCTTTACGCGCAAAAAGTCGTGCCGACGTCCTCGGGCCGCCGCCGCGAGAGCGCGCCGGGACACGTTCGAGCGCTGCTGCCGACGCGGGGCCGGGTTGAGCTTTCAATCGGGGCAGGCGTTCGCGCTTGAGAGCAAAACGAGAAATATGGAGCGCGTGTGTTATGATCACAAGAAGATTGCCGTTGTCTTTGATCTTTAACCAAATGTGCATGAGTGAGCGTGTGTGTGTGTGAGAGAGTGACTTTTCATATTTTTTGCTTGTTTTGTGTAAACTTTGGTGTTTGTGTGTGTGTGAGGGAGAATAATGAGAGTGTGAGTGCGTGAGAGGGTATGCGTATGAGAGAGTCATGCACTTGCATAAGAGATTGTATGGGCGGGTCCATGTGTGAGAGGTGTGCGTTCGGAACGTGTGTGTTAAAGACTGCGATTGTGTCTGACAGCATGTGAGAGCATTTGAATGCGAGTGGCAGCGTGCAGGTGGGAGCAGACAAGTGTGTGTTGTTTGTTGTGAGAGAGCGCGAAGGTGTGCAAGAGTGTGCACGAGCATGTGTGTTTGTGTTAGTTTGTGTGTGTGTGTGAGTGTAGTGAGAGCGTGAGTGCGTGAGAAGGTATGTGAATGAGAGAGAGAGAGAGAGAGAGAGTCGTGCGCTTGCATGGGAGATTGTATGGTCGGGTGCATGTGTGAGAGGTGTGCGTTCGGAACGTGTGTGTTAAAGACTGCGATTGTGTCTGACTGCGTGTGAGAGCATTTGAATGTCCATGTGCACGAGCACGTGTGTTTGTGTTAGTTTTTGTGTGTGTGAGTGTAGCGAGAGCGTGAGAAAGTATGCGTATGAGAGAGAAAAGACGTGTGCTTGCGTGAGAGATTGTGTGCGCGGGCGCACGTGTGAGAGGTGTGCGTTTGGAACGTGTGTGTTAAAGACTGCGATTGTGTCTGACTGCGTGTGAGAGCATTTGAATGTCCATGTGCACGAGCACGTGTGTTTGTGTTAGTTTTTGTGTGTGTGAGTGTAGCGAGAGTGTGAGAAAGTATGCGTATGAGAGAGAAAAGACGTGTGCTTGCGTGAGAGATTGTGTGCGCGGGCGCATGTGTGAGAGGTGTGCGTTCGGAACGTGTGTGTTAAAGACTGCGATTGTGTCTGATGGCGTGTGAGAGCATTTGAATGCGAGTGACAGCGTGCATGTGACTGCGATTGTGTCTGACAGCGTGTGAGAGCAGTCGAACGGGAGTGACAGCGTGCATGTGGGAGCAGACAAGTGTGAGTGTGTTGTTTGTTGTGAGAGAGAGTGTGAAAGTGTGTGAGAGGATTTGGATGTACACGACCATGTGTGTTTGTGTTAGTGTGTGTAGTGAGAGGGTGAGAGCGTGAGAAGGTATGCGTATGAGAGAGAGAGTCGTGCGTTTGCATGAGAGATTGTATGCGCGGGTGCATGTGTGAGAGGTGTTTCGTTCGGAACGTGTGTGTTAAAGACTGCGATTGTGTCTGACTGCGTGTGAGACCATTTGAGTGTGCATGTGCACGAGCACGTGTGTTTGTGTTAGTTTTTGTGTGTGTGAGTGTAGCGAGAGCGTGAGAAAGTATGCGTATGAGAGAGAAAAGACGTGCGCTTGCGTGAGAGATTGTGTGCGCGGGCGCACGTGTGAGAGGTGTGCGTTCGGAACGTGTGTGTTAAAGACTGCGATTGTGTCTGATGGCGTGTGAGAGCATTTGAATGCGAGTGACAGCGTGCATGTGACTGCGATTGTGTCTGACAGCGTGTGAGAGCAGTCGAACGGGAGTGACAGCGTGCATGTGGGAGCAGACAAGTGTGAGTGTGTTGTTTGTTGTGAGAGAGAGTGTGAAAGTGTGTGAGAGGATTTGGATGTACACGACCATGTGTGTTTGTGTTAGTGTGTGTAGTGAGAGGGTGAGAGCGTGAGAAGGTATGCGTATGAGAGAGAGAGTCGTGCGTTTGCATGAGAGATTGTATGCGCGGGTGCATGTGTGAGAGGTGTTTCGTTCGGAACGTGTGTGTTAAAGACTGCGATTGTGTCTGACTGCGTGTGAGACCATTTGAGTGTGCATGTGCACGAGCACGTGTGTTTGTGTTAGTTTTTGTGTGTGTGAGTGTAGCGAGAGCGTGAGAAAGTATGGGTATGAGAGAGAAAAGACGTGCGCTTGCGTGAGAGATTGTGTGCGCGGGCGCACGTGAGAGGTGTGCGTTCGGAACGTGTGTGTCAAAGACTGCGATTGTGTCTGACAGCGTGTGAGAGCAGTCGAACGGGAGTGACGGCGTGCACGTGGGAGCAGACATGTTTGTTGTGAGAGAGCGTGAAAGCGTGAGAGAGCATTTGGACGCGTACGGCGGCCTCCAGAGACAACACTTAATTGATCCTAATGAGCTTCGTTTGCCCCGGGATGAAAGATGAGGCCGCCGGGGCAGCGAAAGGCCCGTTTAATACGCCGGGAACGCGTCGACCGAAACGGGAAATGATCCGGCGTCATTTTTCATGATGTATTATTTTGTCATTATCACATTTGATTTCGGGACAACATTATTGTAAGCTAGAAAAAAAATACATTTTTTGGGTGGGTCTTGAACAAGGGTGGGGGGGCGTTTGCTATTTCGGATTCGCGTGGATGGCGAGCGCGTCAATTTTGCGGAAATAGAAGCGAACGCGCAGCTGCTGGAACCGATTCGGGGTCCCCGCCGCGTCAAAGGCGGCAACATCCTCGCACGACGTGCGGACGGATGCGAGAAGCGGGACTGCGGCTTCCCCGCTTTAATTCATGCGCCAAGAAAAAAACGTCCGGCTCGCCTTTTGCGCTAATTAAACGCGGCTAACGCGAGCGATACGCGTCGCGATTGGAAGTGACAGCCGGGCTCCGCGGGGTGGGGGTTGGATACCGAAGCTCGTATCCGCGACTTGCGAGTCTTAAAAGTTGCGCGTTCGGCGCGGCCGCCGGAGCGAGCCGACGCGTTTCCCAAGGGAGCCGCGGATCGCCTGCCGAGCGACAACAAACGGAACAAAAGGCGAAGAATGCGCGTTGGTGGCTTGCAGAGATGAATAGACTGTTATACTGCCCCCAGGTGGCCAAGGAGCAGCACGACGTCCATTGAATTCATGCAAAAAACGTTTTTGTTTTTGTTTTTTTGCAGCCAAAGTTATTTCTTTACATTATGTTGAATCATGTCAAGTTGAATCATCTGGAAAAGGGTTGGCCTCACTGTTCCGAGGTTCCGGGTTCAATCCCGGCCCCGCCTGTGTGGACTTTGGCCGTCCCTCTAATGAGCTCATTTCTAATCCTATCCAACCGGCTCACTCCAAACCAGAACCTCATCATCTTCACTTCCGCCGCCTCCAGGTCCGCTTCCTGTCGTCTCTAATCCGCACACCAAAAACCTTAACCGGACACTCTAAATTGCCCCAAGGTGCGATTGCGAGTGCGGCCGTTTGTCTCCGTGTGCCCTCCGGTTGCCTGGCGACCAGTTCAGGGCGTGCCCCGCCTCCTGCCCGTCGACAGCCGGGGACAGGCTCCGGCACTCCCCGCCCGCGGCCGTCGTGAGGATAAGCGGTGAAGAAAATGGATGGACGGATGGATTTACTTTGACAACGTGTTCCAGTGCACTTCCCGCGTCGTCGTTTGCAGGTTCGAAGAGCTCGTCGCGTCCAGCCGCGCGCGGCGACAGCCCGACGCGGGCGTCCGGCTTGTCGATCGTAATATCGAATATTAATGACGGCGCTCAAATATGACTCACGTGATCCCCTGCAGTCATTTTTTTTCTTTTTACATTTTCCAACGTGAACGTTCACGCCGACCAACAAATTAAACCCGACGCCAGCTCGCCTCGCCTTGCGTTCAACTATCCTATTTTTATGTTGATTTTTTTCAAATCACGCGTATTTGCATGCATAAAATGCAACGTTTGTTTTGCTCCTTCCGCTTGCCCGGAGGGCAGCGGGGAAGTGAATTAAAAGAATTGCACACACAAAAAAAAAAACGTGCACAACACGCCGGACGCTGGACGCACGTCGCTTTGAATGCAATTTGACGGTTGGTTTGTGAACGGGATTTACAGGAAAAAACTAGGCGTCGGTGTGGCACAAGACGGAGCCGAGCCGTGCTGCTTTTAGGGGGTCGTTCACAGACGCCGCAGTACGCTATGAGCAACACAGTCGAGCCGGGGCGCTTTACTGCGCGCACGCGGCTGAGTGAGGCTTTCTCGGCCAGGTTCTTCAGCCTTCGCGGAACCCGCGACCGGTGTGACTGATTTTCGGCACGGCGGTGGCACAAGACGGAGCCGAGCCGTGCTGCTTTTAGGGGGTCGTTCACAGACGCCGCAGTACGCTATGAGCAACACAGTCGAGCCGGGGCGCTTTACTGCGCGCACGCGGCTGAGTGAGGCTTTCTCGGCCGGGTTCTTCAGCCTTCGCGGAAGCCGCGACCGGTGTGACTGATTTTCGGCACGGCGGTGGCAAAAGACGGAGCCGAGCCGTGCTGCTTTTAGGGGGACGTTCAAAGCCGCCGCAGTACTTGTTGAACACCGTCGAGCCTGCCTCGCTGTTATTTGGAACCCACGTAGCTCTCGTCCTCTGCAGCCATGCAATTCGCAAAGTCCAGCAATGCGACGAGCCGGCATTTTGGCTAACGCGAAGGAGCAACGAGCTAACTTCCAGCAGGTAAAACTATTGGAAACAGACGAGTCCACTTGGGGGCGCCGCTGTCCTTCATGTCACTTCCTGCTTCTTGTGGGAAAAAAAAAAAAAAAAAAATCCCTCGTGAGGATTTTCATGGCGGGAGTGACAAAAACCGTGTGGTGAAAAAAAAACGTTTTTTTTCCATTAATAACATCCTAAAAATCGTGACGGTAGCCCTTTAAGCAACAAGCGAGTACGTTTTACTTATGTAGCACTCGTCACTGAGTACTAGCAAAGTGATCAACATGCTGAAAATAAAATATATGTAACGTGTTTTTTTTACTGCTTACTGCGTCAAAAGGAAGTTCAATGTTTATTTTCTAAATTGGAGTTTCACTGCATCCGACTACTACTAATTTCTTTGTTTCTTTTTTAACACAGTACTTCTTAGACTTATGCGAGTACTTTTGCCCCTCGTCGGCAGCTCGTCTTGTACATTTTGGCAAAGTGTCAAATGTTAATCGCGTGACGTTAAATTGAATTCCGCGCTTAATTGCTTGGGTGTTTGCACTTCCGCAGCTTAAATACTCCGGAGAGTTTTTTTTTTTTTTTTTTTGGACACGCCGTACTCAAGTAGGAGCGCGAGTACTTTTCGCCACCTCTGCCGGTGTCCCGGAGCTCGCCTGTTTTAAATGCGCGTCCGCCGGCGAGGGGCGCGGGGTCGGAGGTTAAATTGCATTTTAATGGCGCTGGCGTTTTGTAATTTCGGCGCAAAAAAAAAAAAAAAAAAAAAGAACGGCGGAGGAGAAGACGGCTGCCGACGCGACTCGCCGAACTGGCAATTAGAAGGAATTGCTTATTGATGAGTCGGCCCTTTTCCTTTCCCCTTCATTGTTATTCTTCGCCTCCACCCGCCGAGTCAATTTGGAATCACTCGCTAACAAGCTGATGCGCTTTAGCGCAAATACGGGCCAATGCCGGGAGAACAATCAACGGCCGCGGCTTTGTCCTGAGCGGGCGACCCACCCGGCCTCGAGCCCCGGGGACGAAAAACTCGGAGGCTCTTGGATTTTCCCATTTCCTCCCGAAGGCGCGCGTGGTAACGAGGATGAGAGGCCCGTTAGCATTTAAACAGCCTTCGCGTCGCGGGAATGACTAATGAGGCATCTTTGCTCAACGGGATCTTCGCCTATCCGAAACCGCGCGCGCGCCTAATGCGCTTTTTTCCACTTGGTTAGCTCGCGCAGAAGACGGCGGGCTTGTTTTTTGCCGTTAGCCGCTTACTTAGCCGCCGAGTGATTTGCTAAACGCGCTCAATAAACAAACAAACAAACAAAAAAATAATAGAGGATTGTGAGTACGAGCTGGAATTTGCGGGGTGGAAAAAAAAAGACGACTAGTGCTAACGCTGGCGCCGCACTAAAGGCAGCGCTAATGCTAGCGCCGCACCGCGCTAACGCTAACAGGGCCGGTTTAAATAAAAGATTTCCAACTCCGTTTGTGACATCAGGTTGGACTTGAACAAATTCATATTCATCTTTTTTTTTTTTTTTTCTCATAAATGGACATTTTGGAGTCAGCCAGCTTCACAGGATGGTTGGGACCAAGGTTAACATTTCAAATGAAAGGGTCATTTCTGCTCGAGTGCCCCCTTGCGGCCGTTAGAGACAGTTCAAGGTGAACCCAGCCCTTGGCAGCTAGGATAGGCTCCAGCGCTCCCCGTGACCCTCGTGAGGATAAGCAATTATGAAAATGGATGGATTAGCATTAGGGTTTTATACGAGGGTTGCCGGACCTTGTTACATGTTTAAAAATAGGTATGTGGTTTCAAATCAGGGTTTTAAGTCTTGGTTAGCGTTTCGAATTAGGTTCTCAAGCCTGGGTTTTGGGTTTCACACAAAGTTTGGCATTCCAAACGGATTTAGGTATTAAATTAGGTTCTTGGAGACCGTCTTGCTGCGTGAAACAATGTTTGAGGTTTCAAATCAGAGTTTTAAATCTGGATATAAGTTTGCAAAAAGTGTTTCAAAGTGGGCCTTTAAACAAGCGCCAAGGTTTTCATCAAGCGCTAAGCCGAATTCTCGCTCCGCAGCCGTCGGCTCCGCGGTGGTCACAAACTCCTCCGCCGAGGTTCGAGCGTCTCCTCCCTCTCGACGTGAAACGTTTTGCCCGAGACCTGATTTTTGGGTTTGGTTTTTTTTTTTTTTCGCCTCCCCCCCCTGCAGGATGTCTGCCGAACTGCGGGGAGTTTGTCTTTGGTCGCATCAGTCACGCTGGCGCGGCTGAGCCGAGTCTTGAGATTCTTTCTCTTTTTTTTTTTTGGGGTGCGTGTTTTATTCTCGGCCGTGAAGAAAAAGAAAGTCACCTCGCTCGAAAAAAAAAAACAAAACAAAATCCCGCCGAGGAAAGAATTAGCCGGTGCGGGTTTTGCCGGGTCGGGGGCGAGCCACCTCGCCGCTGTGCCGTTTTCCGAATCATCAGAAGCGAGGGTCGGACGAGCCTCGCCGTGGAAACGGGGTCCAGGTTTCAAGGGCGGGGGTAAGACTGAAGAGTTCAAAGTAGGGTTTGAAGTCTTGGTTCGTGGTCCGAATTGCACTTTCCAATTAGGGTTGCGAGGCGGGGTTGCAGTTTCAAAATAGGGTTTCCTTGTGAGGATAAGCACATTTCATAAAAGTAAGGTTTCAAGCCACATGCTGGGATTAGAATTTTGGATTTCTGCAAATTTACAAACCAACTTCAGGGTTCCAAAGTCGGGTTTGCAGCCCGGTTTACCGTTTCAAACAATTTTCTGATTGGAGATTCCAGCCGGTGTTACGGTTTCAAATTGGGGGTTGGGGTTCTCCGCCAGATTTAGGGTCTCTAACGCGGGCTTCGGTTTTTGAAATTAGAATTTCAAGACTGTTCGGTGTTACGGTTATAATATTGATTTAGGGATTCACGGGAGACTTTCAAAGCACGGGTAAGAGTATTAAAAATATTACAATTTCGAGGCGGAGTTGGGCTTTCAAAGTAGGATTTCAAGGCAGGAGTAGGGTTTCCACTCCGGGTTTGTGTCTGAAACAAGGCTTCGGATTTTCAATTAGAGTTTTAAGCCAGGGTTAAGGTTACGAGAGAGGGTTTTACGGTTTCAAGTGAGACTATCAAGGATTGTTTAGGATTTTAAAGTAAGGCTTCAAGTCGGATTTAAGGTATTAAAGAAGGGCTAAAGGTTTGAACTTTGGATTTCAAGTCAGGACAAGGTTTTAAAATGAGTGCCATCCAAGCACAGATTAAGTTTTAAAGTAAGGCTTCAAGCACGGTTTGGGTTTTAGAAGTTGGGGTTTCAAGCCCTCGTTAGTGTTTCAAACTAGGGTTAAGGTTTTCCATGTTAGAAGAGAGGGTTACGGTTTCAAAATAACGTTCCGGACAATCTATGGTTTTAAAGTACGGTTTCAAGTCTTGATTTGTGTTTCATGCCTGTGTAAGTCTTTCAAACAATGCTGATGGTTTCGCATTTGGGTTTGGCCGAGGTTAAGCTTTTCAGGTAGGGTTTCAAGATTTGGTAAGCATTTCATAGTAGGGTTTTAAACCAGAGTTATGCTGTAAACCAGGGCTAGTGTTTCAAATGAGGAATTCAACATAGGAAAAAGATTAGGGATTCAGGCCTTTTAAGACTTTCAGAAAATGCTGATTGTTTCAAATTAGGGTTTGCAGTCTGATTTAGCATTTCAAACAAGGTTTGAGTTTCTTCTTGCCAATTAGGGTTTCGAAACTATTAGGGGTTCAAATTGGGATTTCGAGCGTAGGTTAAGCTTTTCAGGTAGGGTTTCAAGATTTGGTTAGCATTTCATAGTAGGGGTTTAAACCAGAGTTATGCTATAAACCAGGGCTAGTGTTTCAAATGAGGAATTCAACATAGGAAAAAGATTAGGGATTCAGGCCTTTTAAGACTTTCAGAAAAGGATGATTGTTTCAAATTAGGGTTTCAAGGCAGGATTAGATTTTCAAGTAGGATTTCAAGATAGTGTTGCAAATGAGGGTTTTGAGCTCGCTCAAAATTTCAAACAAGGTTTAGGGCTGTTCCAATTAGTTTTAAACCTGGGATAAGGTCTCAAAGTGGGCTCTTGGTTGCAAATTAGCTTTTCAAGCCTGGATGGCAGTTTCAAATTCGGGCGTTAAGAGTTTTAAAGTCGGGTGTTAAGGCTGAGAAAGTACGGTGTCAAGCCGGGGTTAGGATTTCAAATGAGGGGTTTAAGTCAGGGTCTTCATCTCGCGGTCGCACACCAACTAGCCCGAACGCGGCGGTCGGCCTTGAACTCAACATCGACCGGCCGGCGCGTCCGAGGAGCCGACGCAAACGTTTTCGGACGCGGCGCTGTGAGGGCCACGAAAAAACAAAAAACAAACCAAAAAAAAAAAAACCATCTGATTTCCATCTGACTCCATCACCGGCTCTTTATCGAGCGCCCGCCGCGGCCGACTTCGCCGCCGAGCGTTTAAATGACCGTAAACACAAAGTGAGTGGCGAGGGGAAGCCGCGCACTCCGTTTTGATGCTTCAAAGAGGAGCCAAAATGGCTCCAATTGAAAAGTTTATGAAGCCGCTCGCAGCGCGTCGAGCTTTATCTCGCAGTTAAGTGTTTTACGACTGGACAAATACTTTGGCAAAGAGGGACCACTTTACATCGAACACGGCGGCGAAGGAAGGCCCGCGATAACCACACGTGCCGCGTTTATCGTTTCTAATAAATTGCAAGCAAGGAGCTAAACGGATAAAGTTGCGGCCATTAAAAACAACAAAAAAAAAAAAAAAAGGAAGGACATCATTGCATAAATCGGAATTTCAATAAAATTGTCACTGAAGTTAAAGCAGTTCGGAATCAATGAATCAGATGACAGAAAAAAAAAAAAAATAATAGATGGCAAAAATTGACGCGGCGGTGTGGCGACCCCTTACGGGACAAGCCGAAAGGAAAAATACAGCTCGGACTCAAACCCCAATCGCTAGTCGATATTGGTGAAAGATTGACGGTGACAACGAACTTGATACTTTTTCTACTGTTCCCCGAAAAAAATAGTCCAGGAAATGAAAAATCTAATATATTGAAATTATTAAAAAAAAAACGACTGCCGTGTTTTTCCGTCCCGAAATGTTTCTTTTTAGTTTAAAATGTTCAAAAACTTTAATGAGGGTCTTACGTCTTAGCTTAGCCACAGTTAGCATCCCTGCCGGATCAGTTTTGTGCTTGTCGCTGACGCTGCAAATGCTCACCGACCAGTCCGAGCTGCCGCCTTTTAGCTAGCCTGTTGACTGGCCGTGCTCGCATTGTCCAAACTTCAATTAGCAAATAAATTTTTTACCCAGCTCTAATGAATATTAATTCAATTTACACCAAACCAAGAGATGCTGTTAAAATGATCAACATGTTAGCAATCAGTTCCGCTAACGTTGCGTCGTTATCTTCAGTGCTACGCTAATTGCGACGGACATTTTGCTGGTTTAACTTTGCTAGCTCTCAGGAAAAAAATAAGGCCAGGTGGTGACATTGTCTTCGTTTGAAATTGAAATTTATTTACACCGGTACATGTGCCAGAACGGGCCACATCAAGGCTGAAAACCGAGCGGACGACGGGGCTCGAAGTTGTACTGCAACCGGGTTCGCTATCAAATTTAGAAACGTGGGAAAAAAAAAAAAAAAAAAATCAGGAATTTCGGCCTGCGTCCTCGTCTCGAAGTCATCTAATTCGCATTTCCCCCCCGTTTGCGGCTGCAGGTTCGCCCGGTCCGCTCACCAAACGGCCAATCCGAAATGCACAAACGCAGCCCGCGCCGACGGCCCCGCGTTCGGAATCGATCCGGTCCGGCGCGGCGCCTGTCTTCCGGCCGCCCGAGCCCAGCGAGGAGAGGAGAGAAATCGAAAGGACGCCGGCCGGAATGCCGTCGGCGGGTAATCGGGTTTCGCCGCCTATTTTTGGAACGTTTGCCGCGTTCCGACACGTGTGACGGTATTCCTATTGTGTCGAAAAACACGATGAGCCCCGGCCGAGCTTCATGGCGACGTTGTGCCGTTGGATGGGGGTTCAATTACGCGGTGACGGTTCGGCCGTTTAGATCTCATCCGTGTCAGCGCCTTGGATTTAATGAGCAACCTAACCGGGACGCGGTAAATGCACAAGCGGTCGCCGCGTGGGTAAATATCGTACTGTGCGCGCGAAGGGTTAATGGGTTCGCTGTCAATAATGACAACGTCCATCCGTTTTCTTAGCCGCTTATCCTCACACGGAGCGCCGCAGACTATCCTAGCTGTCAACGGGTAGGAGGCGGGGCACACCCTAAACTGGTTGCCAGACAATCGCAGGGCACATGGAGACAAACAGCTGCACTCACTCACAATCACACCGAGGGGCAACTTATGCATCCGCCCATCGATTTTCTTAGCTGCTTATCCTCACAAGGTACACTTTAACTGTCTGCCATCCAATCGCAGAGCGCATCGAGACAAACGGTCGCACTCACGATCACACCTTGGGGCAATTTAGGGTCTCCAAGTAATGTTGCGTGTTTTTGGGTGGTGGGAGGAAACCGGAGTGCCCACCCGGAGGAAACCCACGCAGGCACGGACGGGGGAGAACATGCAATCTCCACACAGGCGGGGTCGGGATTGAACCCGGAACCTCAGAACTGTGAGGCCAATGCTTTCCTGCTGACCCAGCGTGCCGCCGTAATGACAAACGATGCTTATCCTCACCAGGGTCGGGGGAGTGCTGCAGCCTATCCGAGCTGTCAACGGGCAGGAGGCGGGGCACACCCTAAACTGGTTGCCGGCCAATCGCAGGGCACAAAGAGACAAACGGGTGCACTCACAATCACACCTATGGGCAATTTAGGGTCTCCAAGTAATGTTGCGTGTTTTTGGGAAGTGGGAGGAAACCACCCGGAGAAAAGCCACACATGAAAACTCCACACAGGCCGGTCTGAGATTGAACCCAGGACACTCAGAACTGCGAGACCAACGCTTTCCAGCTGAGCTACCGTGCCTTAACCGCTTATCCTCACAAGGATCACGGGAAAGCTGGAGCCTATCCCAGCTAGCTTCTGGCGCTAAACCAGTCGCCAATCGACACCATCACTGAGCGGGAATCAATCCCGCGCTCCCCGCACCAAAGGCATGCGTGTGTAGCACTACACCATCAGTGACTCTATACAAAATATTATTATTATTTTTTTTTTATTTACATTTACATTTTTACAACTTCAACGAACCTCAGCGACATGTTTTGTAAACACGAAAGAATTCATTTTCACGTTTACGCCGCAACCCTCCCGCGCGACGTTGTCATTTCCGTCCAGACGCGTCGCGACCGCCGACTCCGGCGAGCCGACTTAGGACGCGAGTGCAAATTTGCGACGCGCTGCTCTCTTGCGGTCACGTTGCAGCCACGTTTGTGTCTAACGCTGAGACGAGCGATTATGATTTTACCTTTTTTTTTTTTTTCCATATTGTCAAAGGCTTCGGCGGATTTCATGCTTTAATGAAGTCTTTAATCATCCTCACAAGTTTCTGTCAGGTGCAAAGACATTTCGATACGTAAGACAGTTTTGTCGGCGAGCCGAACATGCAGTACTTCTTTACTTCTGTAAACCAAAAAAAAAAATCTTCAATTTTCATCGGAAAAACAAGGAAGTCTTCGGTGAACTTCAAACGTTTGCGTAAAGATGGAACACGTCACGCGTTTTTGCCAACTTGTATGGAGCAAGTTCAAAGTCTTGGTCCGGCGACTTGAGCTGAAGCCGCGCTGATGGGTCAAGCGACCTCCCCCGCCGCACCCGCCCAGTCCTCCCCGAATCCGACCCCGACCGCGGTCCTCCAGGCGCCGCTTTTGTCTCCCGGCCGCCGACTCCCCTCCGCTTTCTCCTCGCTAAACTCTTTTTTTTTTTTTTCTCGCCGGCTTCCTCTCCCGCGATCCAATTTAACGAGCGTGCATTTGCATGGCGCTCTGCTACAATATCTCCTTCCTCCTTCCTCCTCCTCCCTGAGACATTATTGATGAAGCCTTGGCCAAAGTTCAATGAGATTCCTCCGTTTTCCCCTCTCCGAGCCCGGCCCGCTGCCGAGCATATGCGGCCTCCGTTTTTACACGCAATCTTGGAGTGGATTTCATCATTATTATTATTATAATTTCTTTTTTGCAAACCCCCCCCCCTCCCCCAAACCTCACCAATTGTTCCGAGGAGAGAAACGAGAATGCTGTACGTGCTAGCGAGCATTGTTGTGTTCGCGTATCTCCGTTAGCTCGTCTATGGCATTTCTGATTATGTTAGCATGAAGGTGGAACATTTTGGGGTTTAAATACACGTTTAATCCTCAATTAATTTGTCAGTTTTCGTGTAATGGCTTGTCCCATCCTGTTTGGCACATGTTTTTACGCCGGATGCCCTTCCTAATGCAACCCCTTTTACAGGAGCTGGAATTCCCAGGCGGTCTCCCATCCGAGTACCAAGCGGGGCCCAAACCCGCTTAGCTTCCGGGAGCTGACGAGATCGGCCGTAAGCTCGGTTTTAATGTAAACTAAGAAATAAAAAGCTTGAAGCAAGCACGCGCGGCCTCTTTCTTTGGAAAACTGTGTGACCTCAAAGTGATGCGCGAAGATTAAATGTGTTTAAAGGGCGTGGCTGGAGTAAAATAGATATTTTTAAATGTCATACAGTTTCTCCATCATGTGTTTTTGGTCTGGAATATATCCCTGTGATAAATGGAGTTCCGTTTCTATGGAAATAATCAATTTTAATATACCTTTACACCACTTATTTACTTCATCTGTGTGAAATCTGATTTTGTTGAGTTGAAGACAAAACGATGACAGCGAGTCTCCGTCTATTCACAGTTCAGGATCGGGAGCGTATCCTCTGCTATTCATAGTCGTGTTCTGTTGTGGGCAAATTTTATGAAATCTATTTATGAAACTGAAGTACGGGATTATAGTTCATTCTATCAACACGGGCAAATTTGAACATTTTTAGAGGGCGTCGGTTGCTCTTAGTTTTAACAGAAAATCACACGAGGTCTTCTGTATATTAAAAAACAAAACAAAAAACTGAACAGCATTAAAAAAATATATATTACATACGGCAATAAAATATCTCGATTTGCTCACAAACATACGGCGGAACACAATGTTCTTCAACATTCTGTTGTTTGAGTGGCAAAAGAGGAGTTTGCAGGTTAATTGCACCTTCTGGCGTTTCATTGCTCTGCCTCTCTCGCAAGATGTCCTTGGAAGTGAAAGACGAACAAATATATTATTTATAGTTGAAATGCCGAATCATTTCTGGACCCATTTGCTGAAATTGGATAATGCGGAGTGCTCGCGAATCACTGCTTCGGGGTTTTCCGACGCGACCTTCTAAATTTCACGCTGTAGCGCCTCTGGAAACAAAAGAAGGGAAAAAAAAAAAAAACAAAACAAAAAAAAACATTTTTTTTGCCCCTGGCAAAATTTTCAAGAGCTGACACAAAATTGGGTGGACATATCTGTCATAACTGCATGCAATATCAAGGAAACTTACATGGAACTGAACAGTCTGCCGTTTTGGGCTTTTACTGGTACAAAATTGCCAAAATGAGGACCAATCAGAGGTGGGTATACTGACCAGGTGGCTGGATCCAAACTGGTGGCCCGCGGGCCATTTACGGCCCAGAAGATGATATTTCGTGGTCCCACTGTGATATGAAAGTTTTATGTCACTCGAGTTTTATATGAATGGCGGTTTTACAGTGTTGTGTGCGGAACTGACGAACCTGCCAATCACGTTGTGGGGGACGTGGTGGTCGTGGTTTCCGTTTCTCAGGAGCGTGAAAGCCGACCAAGCTAGACGCAAGCAGAGAAAAACGATTCAATGAGTGAAAGTTACCACAATCTTGCCATGGAGAGTTTTATCAGCAGGTTTGCACGCAACTTGTCTACCCCAGCGTCCTATTTTGTGTAAAAAAATAAAGCCGATTGAGAAGGTTGGAATTTTTTTTTTTTTTTAAATTTCAAACTTAACTGGCGACGAGAATCCGACCCAGCCTCAGCCAGATTCTGCCTCCCGCGGCCACCAAGGACACCCCCGATCTAAACTGAGAATCTTCATTTAATACATGCGGAGCGTGACGACAAAGTTTGATCTCGTTTTCATTTCAATTTTATATACCGCACTATAAGGCTCACCTTCAATAAATGGCCTATTCAAAAAAAAAAAAAATTCATATATAAGGCGCACCGGACTATAAGGCGCATAGAATAGACGCTACCGTCGAGGCTGGGGTTACATTATGCATGAAAATCTAAATTGATCCCTATATAAGGCGCACCACATGATAAGGCGCATAGAATAGACGCGAAAGTAGAGGCTGGGGTTACATTATGCATGAAAATCTAAATTGATCCATATATAAGGCGCACCTGATTATAAGGCGCACCTTCAATAAATGGCCTATTCTAAAAATGTTTTCATATATAAGGCACACCGCATTATAAGGCGCATAGAATAGACGCGAAAGTAGAGGCTGGGGTTACATTATGCATGAAAATCAATATTGATCCATATATAAGGTGCACCCGATTATAAGGCGCACCTTCAATAAACGGCCTATTCTAAAAAAAAAAAATTCATATATAAGGCGCACCACATGATAAGGCGCATAGAATAGACGCGAAAGTAGAGGCTGGGGTTACATTATGCATGAAAATCTAAATTGATCCATATATAAGGTGCACCCGATTATAAGGCGCACCTTCAATAAACGGCCTATTCTAAAAAAAAAAAATAATAATAAAAAAAAAATCATATATAAGGCGCACCGCACTATAAGGCGCATAGAATAGACGCGAAAGTAGAGGCTGGGGTTACATTATGCATGAAAATCAATATTGATCCATATATAAGGTGCACCCGATTATAAGGCGCACCTTCAATAAACGGCCTATTCTAAATAAATAAATAAATAAATAAAAAAAAAAAATCATATATAAGGCGCACCGCACTATAAGGCGCATAGAATAGACGCGAAAGTAGAGGCTGGGGTTACATTATGCATGAAAATCAATATTGATCCATATATAAGGTGCACCCGATTATAAGGCGCACCTTCAATAAACGGCCTATTCTAAAAAAAAAAAAAATCATATATAAGGCGCACCACATGATAAGGCGCATAGAATAGACGCGAAAGTAGAGGCTGGGGTTACATTATGCATGAAAATCAATATCAATCCATATATAAGGTGCACCCGATTATAAGGCGCACCTTCAATAAACGGCCTATCCTAAAAAAAAAAAAAATAAAAAATCATATATAAGGCGCACCGGACTATAAGGCGCATAGAATAGACGCTACCGTCGAGGCTGGGGTTACATTATGCATGAAAATCAATATTGATCCATATATAAGGCGCACCCGATTATAAGGCGCACTGTCAGCTTTTGAGGAAATCAAAGGCTTTTAGGTACGCCTTATAGTGCGGAAAATACGGTATTTTTTTTTTCAGCTTCCTGACCACCTTCCGACCAGTTGGTTGCAGAAATCAGGCGGAGGGAAGCCCCCCCCAACCGGCGCGCCGCTTTCCTACCCGTCGCCATCCGCCGTTCCGGGTGACCCGTCCAAGAGTTTCCACCTCCCGCCTCCACCAGCTGCATGTAGAGCCTCGAGGCACGGGGACATGACGAGTAGCCACACTTAAAGTCCAAGGCCAAACAACCCCCCCCCCCCCAAAAAAAAAAAAAAAAGTGCCGCCGAGGGCTTGCCGAGGGAATCAATTTTGCCTTTCATGCGCCCAACAACAGACGTTTCCATTGAAGCCGCCGTGTCAACTTGTCAAATTCCTCTTTCACACAAATATCTGTTTACGCTGCGCGCGCTAACGGGAGTTGTGAAGAATAACGTCGCCCTCTTTTTTTTTTTTTTTTTGTAATTTTCCTCCCCCGTGACGCATCGGCGACGGCAGTCGCTCCGATTTGTGAGGAAAGCTCGTCAATGAAAGAAAAGCCTTTCGATGGCGCCGCCGTATTTTCAATCGAAGCTGCAGGTGAGCTGTTTAATCTCTCGGGATGTCACCCCCCCCCCCCCCCCAAAGGTGTCCCGCGGGGGAAGAAAAATAAATCCTCCGAGCTTGTGAATTGTGTGCAGTTTTGAACACGTCCTGTGTGATTATGCGGTGCTGAAAAAAAAAAAAAGGGAGGAAATGTTATGAATTAGCTTTTCTTGAAAGTATTGCTTCAGGGTTTTTATGTACAAACAAGCAACCGGGGGGGGGGGGGGGGGGGAATTAAAAAAGAAATCATCCCACAAAGAAACAATTTTCAAAACAATGTCACTGCGGGAGGTTGAACGTCGTAGCGGTTTTGTGGTCGCGCTGAACTGAATCGCTTTTATATTTCTCTTTGCGCACGTCAGCTTTTTTTTTTTCTTCTTCCATATTTATCTTCTGCGACTTTTCAGGCACGTCTTTTTGAGACTTTTTTGGGGGGAGGGGGGGCTCAACTCACGACAGACAACTTCACCGAATTTCACGTCGCCTCGTTGAAACGGCCGCGAACTGACGGAGAGACGAGACGATCAGATTTGTTTTGACGAGTCTCAAGCGCCGCCCGCCAAATGTTTCAAATTCCGACAAATTCTCGAGGGCGCGTCCGTCTTTTGGAGGACTCTCGGGAACGGCTCAAGTGACCCCGAAATGGCTGCCGTGTTCATTCATGGCCGCCTCGGCTTTTGCATTTCAGCGGCGCTCTCGCGCCCACTTTAATCAATACCTCCGATCGTGTCCAAAAAAAAAAAAGTCATCTTTATTATCCTTCTAGCCGAGTGAGTGGACTTGATTTTCATCCTTTGATGAGATTCAAGACTTAATTTTCCTCGCTGACAAAGAGCCTCATCCAGCAGCAACACGCACACAAAGAAGCAATTTTGTCAGCTTGAGGTAAAAAGGGAACAAACAACACTTTGGAAAAGCGATTGACTCAAAGTGGCTCTGAGGTCTCAGTCACCAAACACTGAAATTTACAAACGTCGTTTCGATAACAGCGTCATATTGTGCGTAGGCTCGGCAGAGCGGCGCGCGGCTCGTCGTCCGAGGTTTCATTTTGCGCCCGCGGTTCGGGGCCGTTGCGCTCTGTACAATTTCTTCAGTGTCTTGCGAGGAATCAGACCACAGCTCAACCCGGCGTTGGGTAATCCACTTGGCTCCTCCGTAGATTTAAGCGCTGACGGTCTGGGCGTCGACTGTCACACGTCCACTTTGTTCAGCAGAAGACGGCGGATAAATACACCGACATAGACCGAGATTGTCACTTGAACCGCGTAGCGTAAATGCACCCCATTTGTTCTAGGCTTTCCTTTTTACGATAGCAAAAATTGATGACAATTTGATTTTAATGTTGCATCAACCTTAAGGTTCCCAATTCCCAGAAGGAAGTAACCGCCCCCAAGCTTCAAATCGGGTGTCTTATCGTTATGCCCACATACCCTAGCGTCTGGTTTTGATGTAAACATACCCAGATGTCTGGTTGTTATGCCCACATACCCAGGTGTGTTTTTTATGTAAACATAGCCTGATATCATGTTACGTCCATAAACGCAGGTGTCTGGTTTTGATGTACGCATACAGAGCGTACAATATCTGGTTTTTATATCCACATGAGTGTCTGGTGGTTTTGCCACGCATACCCAGGTATCTAGTTATGTCCACATACTTGCGTGTCCTGAAGGATTGTCATACGCAAGCTTGACATTGCACGCGCAGACAACACCATGGTCTGTATAAACTGGGGCACAGTGACAAACTACCTGCTGTAACTCTACGTTTTACTGTGCTCTGATCTTGAATAGAAACGGCGAAAGAATCACAGACGGCAAGAAATGATTTCCCCATTCCGGAAATTCCTCCCCACACTCCACCGTAATCCTTCATCCTCAATTTAACTCCAATCGTCGTCGAGTGGCAGATCGACAGGCGGGCCTTGTGAAGACGCATCCGTCCGTGATTGAGTCAGCAGTCAAGATGCGGTTCCCACATTGTCACGCGCCACGCAAATCCGCTAAATCGATTGACGCCGTCTTGAAAAAGCTTATATGCGTTAATTAATTCCTGTGCATACAAATTGATTTTGTGAGTGTGTGTGTGTTCCATCTGGTCTGTATGATGTTTCTGGGTGGCGGAGCGGGGGGGGGGGGGGGGGGGGGGGCATTGTAAAGTATTGACCAGAGGTTGGAGCGGCAAGTCACAAATTTGCAAGTCATAAGTCTGACGTTTACGTCGCCGTGTTTCAGACAAGTTCCTGCGGCAAAAATCAACAGAGTAAAGTTGAGTACCCACTAAATGTCAAGCAGGTAATTTTTGAGTCAATCAAAGCAAGTCGTAAGTCCCGTCGTACACTCTTGCTGAATCACAACATATAATCTCTTCACAAACGCTTCTGTGCTTCTAAAAGCATTGCCCATCGTCTTTATTACTGTACACTCAATTAAACACCACAGAAACAAAGCTCAGTTCACGCTTGAGCAGCTTATTAGTGAGCTAAACTGGGACATTCGTGTTGCTAAGCTATCTTTGTACGTTTCATCCATCCATCCATTTTCTACCGCTTTTCCGGGCCGGGTCACGGGGGAAGCAGCTTCAGGAGGGATACCCAGACCTCCCTTTCCCCAGCCACTTCTTCCAGCTCTACCGGAAGGATCCAGAGGCGTTCCCAAGCCGGCCGAGAGACATAGTCTCTCCGGCGTGTCCTGGGTCGTCCCCGGGGTTTCCTTCCAGTGGGATACGCCTGGAACACCTCACCAGGGAGGCGTCCGGATCAGATGCCCCAGCCGCCTCATCCGGCTCCTCTCGGGTGATCACGGATCACCGAGATTCTCCCCCGATCTCTAAGGGAGAGCCCGGACACCCCGCGGAGGAAACTCAATTCGGCCGCTTGTATCCGGGATCTTGCTCTTTCGGTCAGGACCCACAGCTCGTGCCCATAAGGTCAGGGTAGGAACGTAGATCGCCGGGTAAATTGAAAGCTTCGCCTTTCTGACTTAGCTCCCTCTTTAGCATGACGGACCGATGCAAAGTCCGCATCACTGCAGACGCTGCACCGATCCGTCTGGTGATCTCCCGCTCCGTTCTTCCCTCACTCGTGAACAAGACCCCGAGATACTGGAACTCCTCCACTTGGGGCAGGATCTCATCCTCCGACCCCGAGAGGGCGCGGCACCCTTTTCCGACTGAGGACCGTGGTCTCAGATTTGTGTGTTTCCTACTAGAAAATAGGGCAATCCAGACCGAGCTTACCAGGATAGAGAAAGAAGTATTTTATGAGAAAAGTTACTGGGATGAATTTGTATACAGCGAGTCATTTGTGGTATGTGTGTAAATGTCAACAGCGTGATCTCGTATATAGCGAACATTAAAGCAGCTGCAATCGCATAAAGGCACCAAATCGGAAACTGTGGCGCAAATGCAGCCTCAATTTTATTCTTGTTTCTACCAGACAGACCGCCACCCACCACGGCTCCCAACCACCTCCCCCCAGATGAAGGAATTGCTTTTTCACCGCCTCCACGTTGTTCCGGCAAAGCTGCACTTCTATTGACAAAGTTGATAAAGGAATGCTTGGCCATGCACCTGACGGATTAGACATCAAATCCCACCCTCATCCGGGGGGGGGTGCACAGCAGCCAGACGGCAAACACTAAGAGTCCCCCGACGATCAACAAGCTCTGCCGGGGAAGAAAAAAAAAAAGTCATCGCCCTGTAGATTTGTTTGTGCCGTTGGTAATGCGGCTTTTAGACGAGTGTTTTACAGGCGATTTGGACGCCGGCAAGAAAAACAGATTTGTTAGAGGCGCTATTGATTGGATATAAACGAGCGGCGGGTGACATTTGAGAAAATGACTGGAATTCCAATTGCAGACGAGGCGGAGTCGCGAGCGCGGGAGACGGCGTGGCGAGACGCGAGGGAAGCCAGAAATTTACTCCCGAGGAGTGTTTGCCGAGCAAACGCGAGCGTTCCAGATCCACAAACCGTTTGAGCGCCGCGTAGCCTCGCGCAACTTTAAACCCGTGGAAGGTGCCAAAACCAATGAATGAGCATCAATGGAGTTGGACGGGGCCCGTATTTACACGCTTGTCAATCATATCGGCTTAAAAGGAGAGCAGATTGAAAACCGCAGCTGTTACTTTTGGACGACTGAATGTCTGATTGACTGGCGAGCGTAACAGGATGTACTCGACCTCTCCATGCAGTTCTCTGGGAAAGACGACTTTCCAGCAACCCTCAAAATGACAACAGTATAGGAGCAGTTCTTTGTAGCCGAAAGTAAAGATTCTCAGTTTAGCAACTTTCCGCCGTTGCCCCCACCTTTGTCACTTCTGTGGTGTTACGTGGAAAGCAAAATTGGCTACACGGAAGAGAATATCCGAGTGACCGACTACTTGTCCGGGGTACCTCGCGCCCCAATGTCACATCGCCCCCCAACCCCAGACAGGAAAGAGAGAAAAAGCCCCGTCCGTCTCTGCCATGGAACGGGACAATTCAATTTGGAATCGCCTTTGGTCCAAAAAACTAAGACGAGGGCAGAATCACAGCAGAAGGAAGGAGCGAGTACTGCCAAGTCACAAAATTTGGTCTCAGCGTGGAAACAAGAAAATCACAAATGTAAAAAAAAAAAAAAAAGGCAAACATTTTAAGTAAGCGCCGGAAGAAACGGGATGCATAAATTACTGGTAACATGATGATGTAATACTTTAGCACCTTTCTTCCGCTGCACTCACACCTCAACGCAAGAAGGAGGAAACTGCCAGAAGGTGCGGCGAGGAGGCAGGAACCAAAGCAAGGAAAATGAAATCATAAGCAGGCAAAAAAAAAAAAAAAAAAAAAAGAGGAACCTTACATGGCCAGAAAGTACCGATTCAAAGTGGGCTGTGCAGCACGCATCGCCCACCGCATTTGGCGTAACCCCTGCTAGCGCTGTTACGAGTACTTTACCTCGCAACCCAAAGTTCGGAGGCAAAGGCTCAAAATTACACCTCAAAAAAAAAAACTAGCACGTTAAATTGGTTAACGTCACAAATCCTCACGTCTAGCAAGCTTCGGGCATCATCAGTCCGTGTTCCACAAGTCGGGTCGTACGGACGTAGCGTGCGCGGGTATTCTCGGAGGCCTGTCTGCTGATTGACGGATGGGTAGAAGGGCGCGCCGCGTCGCGGGCGAACCCCCCTCGGCGCGTCTTCGGCCGACGAGCGGCGCGGCGCGTTTGGAGGCGCTTCATCAATGTGCTTTGGAGCAGCGCTGACCATTAGTTAGCGCATCTAGCGGCTGACATTTTCAATTTGGGACACATTTGCCGCGCTGCTAGCACATGTCGGAAGCGCGCGCCCAAAAGGATCAAGTGGTAATTGCGGGAAGAAAGTTGAAATATTACCATGGTAAAGAGATCATTTTGCGAGGACAAAAATGGAATAGTACAGAGAAGGTCATCCATCCATTCATCCATTATCTACCGCTTTTCCGGGTCGGGTGGCGGGGAAAGTAGCTTCAGCAAGGATGGCCAGACTTCCCTTTCCCCAGCCACTTCTTCCAGCTCTTCCGGAGGGATCCCCAGGCGTTCCCAAGCCGGCCGATAGACATAATCTCTCCGGGGTGTCCTGGATCGTCCTCGGGGTCTCTTTCCGGTGGGACGTGCCCGGACCAACCTCACCAAGGAGGCGTCCGAATCAGATGCCCCAGCCGCCTCATCCGGCTCCTTTCAATGCGGAGGAGCAGCGGCTCGACACTGAGCTCCTCGCGGATGACCGAGCTTCTCACCCGTTCTCTAAGGGAGACCCCGGAGGAAACTCATTTCGGCCGGGATCTTGTTCTTTTGGTCCCGACCCACAGCTCATGCCTATAAGGTGATGGTAGGAACGTAGATCGATCGGTCGTACTATTTCTTATTTGTCTGAATAAAGGCAAAAATATGACCAAGAGGAACCTGATTCAGAATGTCGCGACATTCCCGAAAACTTGTAATCTCCAGAAAATAAAACGGAATCACACTTCATGAGAATAGTTGTAATTAAAAGGATAAAAATGTATCAGAATAAAAATGTGCGGGGGTGCTCCTCAGTTTCCAACACTCCCGTCATTTCAGAGTTACGAGTGCCACACTGCAAACTGGTTTCAGCAGTAGGAGCAGAAGAATACGCGGTCACGTGGTACTTTGTTGTCATTTTGTGATCGAGGTGCGAATTTATCGTAATGATGTAATATAACGACGACATTATTGCTGCATGAGTAGGTTAGGGTGAGCTTCGCCTTCTGACTCGCTCAGAAAAAAGTCACGTACTCTGGCGTTCGTGCAAAATGCAGGAATGTCGTGTTCCAGCTGTTGGCCTTTGACAAGCGTGTAGTCCGCGCTCGGCGTCGGCGCGGACCGAGGCAACCGGGTCGTGCCGGGACTGCCGAGTAGGATTAAAGTCATCTCTGGCTTCATTAAGGCTCCGAAAGCGGAGGAGGAAAACGCTGGCCGGCCTCCCTGTCCTCACAAATCTTTACACTGCTCATCTCCTCTCTAATCATCTCGACTGGAGGATGTTTGTCCCCCCCCCCCCCACTCATTTGAACCTAAACAAAGGATCCACTAGTCGTTAAATCGGATGCTGTTTAGTGAGGGCGAAGTTCATGCGGTGGACATATTTCCAAGAAATAGAATGTAGGCAAAAAAAAAAAAAAAAATACAAAAAAAAAAACGCTTGATCGTGTCTTTTTTTTTTTTTTTTTAGGATGGCAAATGACAGTTATGTGCTTACATTACTGGATAAAAAAACGTTTTTGTGATTAAGCTTACTTCATACCAAGAGTCTACATTAAAGTACTTATTAGATGCTATATACAGTATTTTTTTTACTGATTCAATTGTACTTTTTTAACTAGCCTAAGATATTCCAAAAGAAGACAAGCCGACTACTCTGAGCTGCTAAATATGCTAGTCGTGCTAATTCCGATTTGAAAAGCTAAAGCTAACCGTCTGAAACGTTACCGCTATCAGAAACACGTTTCGTCGTTCATCAGACCAAATTGGCCAGCTCCGCGTTTGTAATTTCTGCATAAGTCGTCCTGTTTTGCTGGACCACCAAATTTCTTGTTGATTGGTTTAAAAACAAAACAAACAATATTAGCGCTAATATTTTGTTTTCCCCGCTTATGTTGGAGCACATTTGGTTGAATTCCCCCTGATGTCACTATTTTATGAATTTGGGAGAATCCTTTCACAAGTACTGCAAAAAAACAAACAAAAACTTTCAGCATGTTGAGGCTCCAACGAAAAAAACATCACTAAAACCTTAAAATATGTTCGTACTTCATACCAAGAGTCTACATTAAAGTACTTATTAGATACTATATACAGTCTTTTTACTGATTCAATTGTACTTTTTTAACCAGCCCAAGATATTTCAAAAGGCGACAAGCCGACTACTCAGAGCTGCTAAATATGCTACTCATGCTAATTCCTATTTGAAAAGCTAAAGCTAACCGTATTAGGGCTAATATTTTGTTTTCCCCGTTTCTGTTGGAGAACATTTGGTTAAATTCCCCCGAAGTAACTACTTTATGAATTTGGGAGAATCCTTTCACAAGTACTGCAAAAAAACAAACAAAAACTTTCAGCATGTTGAGGCTCCAACGAAAAAAACATCACTAAAACCTTAAAATATGTTCGTCCTTCATACCAAGAGTCTACATTAAAGTACTTATTAGATACTATATACAGTCTTTTTACTGATTCAATTGTACTTTTTTAACCAGCCCAAGATATTTCAAAAGGCGACAAGCCGACTACTCAGAGCTGCTAAATATGCTACTCATGCTAATTCCTATTTGAAAAGCTAAAGCTAACCGTAGTAGGGCTAATGTTTTGTTTTCCACGCTGCTGTTGGAGCACATTTGGTTGAATTCCCTCGAAGTAACTACTTTATGAATTTGGGAGAATCCTTTCACAAGTACTGCAAAAAAACAAACAAAAACTTTCAGCATGTTGAGGCTCCAACGAAAAAAACATCACTAAAACCTTAAAATATGTTCGTCCTTCATACCAAGAGTCTACATTAAAGTACTTATTAGATACTATATACAGTCTTTTTACTGATTCAATTGTACTTTTTTAACCAGCCCAAGATATTTCAAAAGGCGACAAGCCGACTACTCAGAGCTGCTAATATGCTACTCATGCTAATTCCTATTTGAAAAGCTAAAGCTAACCGTAGTAGGGCTAATGTTTTGTTTTCCACGCTGCTGTTGGAGCACATTTGGTTGAATTCCCTCGAAGTAACTACTTTATGAATTTGGAGAATCCTTTCACAAGTACTGCAAAAAAACAAACAAAAACTTTCAGCATGTTGAGGCTCCAACGAAAAAAACATCACTAAAACCTTAAAATATGTTCGTACTTCATACCAAGAGTCTACATTAAAGTACTTATTAGATACTATATACAGTCTTTTTACTGATTCAATTGTACTTTTTTAACCAGCCCAAGATATTTCAAAAGGCGACAAGCCGACTACTCAGAGCTGCTAAATATGCTACTCATGCTAATTCCTATTTGAAAAGCTAAAGCTAACCGTAGTAGGGCTAATATTTTGTTTTCCACGCTGCTGTTGGAGCACATTTGGTTGAATTCCCCTTGATGTCACTACTTTAGGAATTTGGGAGAATCCTTTCACAAGTACTGCAAAAAAACAAACAAAAACTTTCAGCATGTTGAGGCTCCAACGAAAAAAAAATCACTAAAACCTTAAAATATGTTCGTACTTCATACCAAGAGTCTACATTAAAGTACTTATTAGATACTATATACAGTCTTTTTACTGATTCAATTGTACTTTTTTTAACCCCCAAGATATTTCAAAAGGCGACAAGCCGACTACTCAGAGCTGCTAAATATGCTACTCATGCTAATTCCTATTTGAAAAGCTAAAGCTAACCGTAGTAGGGCTAATATTTTGTTTTCCACGCTGCTGTTGGAGCACATTGGTTGAATTCCCCTTGATGTCACTACTTTAGGATTTGGGAGAATCCTTTCACAGTACTGCAAAAAAACAAACAAAAACTTTCAGCATGTTGAGGCTCCAACGAAAAAAACATCACTAAAACCTTAAAATATGTTCGTCCTTCATACCAAGAGTCTACATTAAAGTACTTATTAGATACTATATAGTCTTTTTACTGATTCAATTGTACTTTTTTAACCAGCCCAAGACATTTCAAAAGGCGACAAGCCGACTACTCAGAGCTGCTAAATATGCTACTCATGCTAATTCCTATTTGAAAAGCTAAAGCTAACCGTATTAGGGCTAATATTTTGTTTTCCCCGTTTCTGTTGGAGAACATTTGGTTAAATTCCCCCGAAGTAACTACTTTATGAATTTGGGAGAATCCTTTCACAAGTATTGCAAAAAAACAAACAAAAACTTTCAGCATGTTGAGGCTCCAACTGAAAAGTAAAACCCAAAGACACAAAGTGCGTACAAGCCTTAAAATATATTCGAGCTGGCGACAAGACAGAATAATGGAAGCGCTAAAGACGTGGTCTGGATGTCCAAAGCTTGTGCATTAAACGAGGCAGAGACGGATTGAAGCCGCCCACCCCTACCCCCCAAAAAATCCGCCTTTTATAAAACAAGGACAAGAAGAAGCTCTCGCCGGAGAACACCTGTTAATTTTATATGAACAGCTGTCCTGCGGCGACCTCGGGGAAGAAACGCGGCAGCGACGGGCCTCGCTGTAAACATCGCTAATATATACAACCGCTGAAAAAAAAAAACAAAACGCACACACACACTCACGCACAGGTGAGGGATGAAGTGCAGATTTATCGTTCGCACGCATCCTTCGGTTCGCCGTCCATCGATCTGTTTTGGGCCTCGTTTCACGCCGATGCCATTTCCCCATTTGACGCTCGTTAAACCCGCCGACCCCTCACGGCTCGTTACGTACGGCGAGGGTCGAGGAAGTCGCGCCGAGCGGGACAAGCTAGGGTTCCGGCGTTTGGCATTTTTACGTTTCTTTGCAAAGCCCGTCACAAACGAGGGGATTGGAAAAAGTTAGTGTGCTACTAGTTTTCCTGCGGTAAACTGGTGCTAATTTATAGCTCATAACCAGCTCTAATTCCAAATTATGAGAGAAAACGGTGAGTCAAATGAGTCTTTTTAGCTACACGTTAAAGAACCGATGCTAATTTTAGCTCACAACCGGCACTGATTGGCAATCGTTCCTGATCAAAGTGGCACAGTGAAGCGGCAGAATATCAGATCTTTAAGACTTTCAAAAAAGAAAATGAACAGCATACAAGAAAGTCTGAATCTAGAGCTGTGCTCGCGCATTCAAAGTAGCAGTTGCTTGAAGGTTTCTAATTATCGTAAAATCGATCCCAAGTACACACATGAAATGACACGGCTTGGGTCAACATTTTAGTGTCGGTTTTGCAGTCAATTTCAAGTACAAGTGACAAACGGCTTGAAGCAAGCACGCGTTGCCTCTTATTTTGGATAATTGTGGAAAACAAAAAGTCTTTTTGTCTCCTCAAAGGAATGTCGTACAATAGGTTCCCTTTTCTTGCTAGCGAGACAGTCGTACCAGTTGCAAGGAATACTTTACAAAGTCTTTTAATCATTTTTATTTGTAATACCAGTAAAAAATAATTTCAAAAACTGATTTTTCAAATATACATGGCACAAACCCCTCCCCCACCAAAAAAACTCCAACATTATTTCGGTACACCATCTAAACATTCCTGTACGGTCCCTTAGAAACGTCCTCATTTATTTAATGAAAACTCATTTCAACGTTATGACAAAAAATTCTAGCGTTTTTTTTTTTGTTTTTGTTTTTTTTTAACGTGGTTAAAAGCAAACAAAAACAAAAACATAATTCTTTGCATAAAATATGTGCCCAGGCTCAATAAAGGCCGGGAAACGCCGCACTCCCGCACGGGAACTTTTGCGGAAACGTCGAAAGCAAAATGGTGACGGCGGCTCATCAGTTTCCCCAAAGGGGGGAGCTTCACTCAGGTGCGAGACGTCCGCACGCAGCAAGGCATCAACCGGCTCGCCGGCGGTGTCTATATTTATCTTCCCGTGCGTCTCGGAAGGTCAGCCGCATCCGTGTCCCCTTGTCATGTTCACAGCGGGGCGTAAAAGAGGCCCGTACTCATTATATCTTTGCGCACACTCGCATTCGCGTCCCGCCGAGTTGGACGAGCGGTTCCGTTCCTACGCATTGCACTCACTGCGATTGCCCCCGCGGTCCGAAGAGCGAAGTCGAACGTTCCGACGAAGTGCGTCGCGGATATTCCTCCCTCGCCATCCGTCATCGCTCTGAATTTCGAGATCGTGCAGCTGTGAATCGTTCCGGCGCAAAAAAAAAAAAAAAAAATCATAATAATCGTTACGGCGAGATATAGCTGCGCAGAAAACAGATGTCCTACCCAGGTAGTCGTGACGGGGCTCGTCTATTTTTCGCGGTGTGTCATCAGTGCGGCACATTTTCCCACACCTAATTAATTACCCTCCTTGTTCCGTGTCATCAAAATTACAATTTAGCATGTTAATGGATGCTAAGTCAAATATGGAACCCTGTGATGTATAGAGAGCATATGATTTTTATTTTTGAAAAAATCTTTCACCTCGCCCACATTTTAACTAGAACAGACATTTTGAAAGCATTCCTCGCTGGCTGTTTGTACTCGCAGAGTTCTCAAGCAGGTTGTCGCTTCCATTTGAACGGTAAAATGTACACAAAACAAAAACTAATTAAACACCAAAATGTCCAAGCAATTTATGAAATTTTGTCTCAAAAACTGATGGCTTAATGCTAGCGTGTGATGTGAACGACAGTAGCTAGGCTACTGTAAATTAGCATCGATACAACTACAGAAGAACCGTTTACAACGGACTAATCGCTAATCTTGTGTTTTTGACATCTTGTTGCCTTCAATCGGGAAAATTACCAGAAGACTTCCGACTCACCGATCTGCTACTGTCGCCAGACGAGTACGACATGTGTCTGACCGGGTGCCAGAGTACAAAAATAAGATGGTTGTGGATGACCGTAGCCGTTAGCTTCAAGAGCTTACAGCCAAGGATGTCATCGATTAATTGACTTTGACTTTCATCTATTTCGCATCAGCCTTGAGCTGAAAGTCCATCCGTCCATTTTCTTAGCCGCTTATCCTCACGAGGGTCGCGGGTAGTGCCCAGCTGTCAACTGGCCACACCCTGAACTGGTCGCTAGCCAATCGCAGGGCACATGGAGACAAACAGCCGCACTAACAATCAGACCTTGGGGCAATTTAGAGTGTCCAATTAATGTTGCATGTTTTGGGGATGTGGGAGGAAAGCCGAGTGACCGGAGAAAACCCACGCAAGGCACGGGGTCGGGCATGCAAACGCCGTGATTGAACCCGAGACCTCAGAACTGTGAGGCCAACGCTTTACCAGCTGAGTCACCGTACCGCCAAAAAACTGCTCCTCGCAGACTATTTTTGAAACAATTTCGGATTGTACGTTTGGACATTTTTTTTCCCTCACTTGAATACCGACATTTCTCATGATCTGGTTTTGAACTGTAGGATCCGCGCGCTGTGTGATTTCACAATGGTAACACCTCCATCACACCGTTTCACAAAAAGATTGAACAAACGGCTATTAGAGGCAATTATTGCGATTTTTTTCACCTCCTCAAATATTTTTTTTTTCTTTCTGAACTTGGAGGTTTGTACTCGCAAGCTCGGATCTCGACGGTCGCAGGGTTTCTCCAGATATCGGCGGTACACCGGGTCGTTACAGGGCTTGCTTTTCATCGCACTCTATCACTCAACGGTAACTTCCCAACCAATTTTCGATACCTTGTCGGACATAAATCGAAATCGGCCATCGGCATTTGAGTTCCATTTTTCCCCAGCTGGCGAGCCGCGTCCATTTCCTCCCCTACGGGGCCGGACCTCGCGGAAGTCCGAAACGCCGCTCGTTTTTCACCTCGGCGCGACTTTAATTTTTTTTTACTCGGTGGGATTATCCAATTTTCAGGTCCGTACCATAAAGTCGCTAAAGCGTGAACGCTGTAAAACGGCGGCTTCGGAAGCGCCGACGTGTTTGACTGGATCGCGGGAGGTCGACGCAAGGTTGTCAAACGTTTGTCCGACATATTGATCAAAATGCGCCGGCGGGGGAAATGAGAGGTCGCGAGGGTGAAGAACTAAATCAAAGGCGAATACTAACAGCGAGGTGGCGAGGTGTTGCCCGCGCCGCTTCGGAGGCAGCGCTCGGCTCGTATCAATTACGCTCAAAGTTGAGAAGTGACAAGCGAGCCAATTAGGGTTGCGGAGGCTGCAGGGCGAGGCGGCGTCCGCCGTCTTTCTCCGAGGTCACGGCCAACCGCGCGCACAAGTCGTAAAGCATTTTCTCCCATTTAACATGCATTATGGATGCTCTTTAATGAGGCCAGGTGATTCATTGTCGACAGCTTTTTACTTATGTGTGACCATGATTTCTTCTTCTTTTTTTTTTTTTTTCCCCCTCCCTCTCTCTTTCCTTTTCCCCCACTCCCAGAAAGCGCATTATTAATTCAGACGCAGCGACGCTTCACGGTTTGCCTTATTGATCACGGCGCTCCGGCTACTGACCGGGTGAGAGTGCAGTTTTGTTTTTTGTTTTTTTTCCTCCCGCATTATGATAAATACTCGGGCGGCAACGGTACAGTATTTTGCAGGAGGGTTATGTTGTGATCGGGAGAATGCCAGTTGATCAATATTTTGGAAAAAAAAAAAGGTGTTATTAATGGGAATAAGAAATGGATACATTTTTGTCATGTGAAATCGGACAGTGAAGGTCTCTATTTGATTGGTAGTATAAAAAAACAAAACACACATTCAAGTATTAATATTCAATTAAGCGATATCTATACTCCTGAAGTCATGTGACTAGACCGCTATTTGATCCAACTTTAGTCGTACGATACGATACGAGTCCATTATGATATTTAATTCAGCAGTATTCATAGTGGACACCAACACAAAATAACACGAGCGATTTGTAGTAGTGCAGTGGTGAAAATTACAAATATGATCATACAGTGCAGAATAATATCAATCCGATCCAACTGTATTGATACAGAATCATAACTGATTACAGTACGACACGACATTACTATGCGACACAGCTGAATCAATCCATCCATCCATTTTGCAACCAGCTTATCCTTACAAGGGTCACGGCTATCCCAGCTAGCTTCGGGCGAAAGGCAGACGACGCCCTGAACTGGTCGCCGGGCAGATGTCGACACCATCGCTGAGCGGGAATCGATCCCGTGCTGCCCGCACCAAAAGTCAGGCGCGTGTAACGCTACACCATCAGTGACTCTGAATCGATACAATAAGTGCAAATACAATACTGATATTTGAGACATCTGCATTAATATTGCAGTACAAGCAATAATGACCCATCCTGATATGACCAGCTGTGCTGATACAGTTCTGTAATCGATGATAACCGGTCACTGATATTTGACCATGTTTGGCGATCATAAGCGAGTAGAACAAAATATGGATTATTTCACCTACGTGTCTATATCATAACTATAACGCATAAGCAGCAACAACCCAATGCATCTGCATAGTGATATTTCATATTTGACCGAGCTGTATCAACGCTGCTGCCTAAGCAACAATAATACGATGAATCAGAACGTATAAATCCGGCAAAAGTGAGTCTATTTGATACATCAATATTTGAGTTTTGCTGTATTTTTTGAGGAAATCACCAGGGTTTGCGTTCAAGTCCCGCCCCCCAGAATTAAAGATGGCGGTCTTACTTTCTCCTTTAAATGAGTTATGTTTTGTTTGGCAAACCAGAATTTTGTGTGCGTGTATTTTCAGGTTGCCATCTGCCTCGCTCTCGCCGGAGCTCACTGCGGCGCCCCGGAACGACCCGCGACTTTAGCGAACGGTTCAACCTGGCCCGAGGCCCCGCGGTCTACCCCGAGCGCTATTCTCGTCGGTGCGGCGGTTTTCGCCGCGTACGCCGGCAAACGCGCTCGCCGGGGATGAGTCATGACTTATCGACGCTTCCTCCGGAGCCTCGCGGATCTGCCGGCTGCCGGCGACCCACGCACGGATCGGTAGCTGCCCGGATCTGGGGCCGACCCGCCTTCACGCGCACGACCACGTAAACGCCGCCATTGACCGTCTTAAATATCTCCATCAAGGCGAGGACGACTCATTCCCCTCAGGAGCGCTACGAGAGACTATTGTTGTCGGGGTGGGCTGCGGTGCCTTATATTCATCTTCTAGTACACAAGCTATAATAACACGGCACGTATCGTTGGACATAGGGCGAGAAAAACAGCTCCATAGTGATATTTGATCTAGTGTATCACTACGGTTTCATAATCAGTAGTGAAAATATGTCTTTGTAGACCTAGAGAAAGCCTATGACGGACTAGCAAGAGAGGAACTGTGATACTGCATGCGCAAGTCTGGTGTGGCGGAGATAAATGTCAGAATAGTACAGAATTTAAGGTGGAGGTGGGACTGCATCGGGGATCCGCGCTGAGCCCCTTCCTGTTTGCGGCAGTGAAAGCAGGGAGCAGGTGGAGGAACAATTAAAGATTGAGGCACGCACTGGAAAGGAGAGGAATGAAGATTAGCCGAAGTAAAAAAGAATATATGTGCGTGAATGAGAGGGGCGGTGGGGGAAGAGATGGCGAGGGCGGACGACTTCAAATACTTGGGGTCAGCAATAGAGAGCGATGGAGAGTGTGGTCAGGAAGTGAAGAAACGGGTCCAAGCGGGGTGGAACAGTTGGCGGAAGGTGTCTGGTGTTCCATGTGACAGAAGAGTCTCCGATGTACAGATTAGAGACGGTGGTACTGAAGAGACGACAGGAAGTAGAACTGGAGGTGGCAGAAATGAAAATGTTGAGGTTCTCGCTTGGGTCGGATTAGAAATGAGCTCATGAGAGGGAGAGCCAAAGTTGGAGGTTTTGGAGACGAGGCTCGAGAGAGCAGACTTGGATGGTTTGGACATGTCTGAGGAAATCGGTAGGCGGATGGCAAGGACGGAGCTGCCAAGGAAGAGAGAGCGAGAGGAAGACCAAAGAAAAGGTTGACGGATGTTGTGAGGGAGGACATGAGGACAGTGGAAGATGCACGAGATGGGCTTAGATGGGAAAAAGGTGACACGCTGTGGCGACCCCTGACGGGACAAGGCGAAAGGAAAACAAGATATACGCGATAACGATGTCACAATATCAATATTTGATCCAGCGGCATCTATGCGGTAGCGTAAGCAATATAAACCAGTAACCTGAGGAACGAATAAGTGTAAGAGATGCAACGCGTTCACAAATCAGCCGCCAGTGTACAAGCTACAAATTACGCTCGAGAATTTTTATTTTATTTTTTCCAACGAGCCAATTTGATCCGACATGTTTGCTTTGATGTAAAAACCAGCGGAAGATGTGACACGATGACGAGGTTTATTAAACAAAAACAAATAAAACCCCCCACGCAACTCGGGACTCCCCCGAAAGAGGCGAGACAAGAAAAAGGCCTTGATTGGCTCGGGAAAGAAAAACCAAAATAGAACAAACGGTACAGAACGGAGACGCGGCGGCGGGTTCGAGCGCAAAGACGAAGGTGCGAGGCGGGCGGCTAATGAGAGGACGAGGGGAGGTGAGGCGAGGCTGCCGGGAAAGTCAAAACTTCAGATCCAACGTGATTTCCACGCACACCCAAATTAGAGATGCGCCGTTCCGCCCACGTTGCGTAGCCCAATAGATGCCTGATTAGCGTAATCAAGTGATAATTCCTGCTGGAAAATTACTGCCAGGTTTTTGTCAGCGTTTTTGAAAAAAAATATTGCCATAGGCAGTCTCGAGCTGTTTCCCCAACATTCACCACCTGTTTAGAGTGTTTAGGATCATAGGAAAATAACAATGTTTAAAAAAAAAACTAACACTGCTCAAACTATGATTTAATTCAAATGTAATGCGCATAAAAACTTTCAGTCAACAATTAAATGCTAATTGTATGGTACTTAACGTGTAACTATGACGGCACAGTGAACGACTAATTAGAGCGTCCGCCTCACAGTTTTGAGGGCCGGGGTTCAAATCCCGGCCCCGCCTGTGTAGCGTTTGCATTGTTCTCCCCGTGCCTACGTGGGTTTTTCCCAGGTGCTGCGGTTTCCTCCCACACCCCAAAAATTGCAACTCCTAAATTCTCCTTAGGTGTGGTTGCGAGTGCAAATGCTCGTTTGATTCTCTGCGCCCTGCCATTGGCTTCCGACCGGTTCAGGGTTAGGTAGGCTCCAGCACTTCCGCGACCCTTGTGAGGATAAGCGGCTTAGAAAATGAACGGATGGATGACCGAGCTGCACTTAAGCAGGAGAGGTTCTTTAGTGAAGTAAACTTTGAAAAACACTGGCTTAGATTTGAGTACAAATACTGCGGAAGTACACACGTGCTGTACATGGACATGCATTGAAGATGAGCCATAACTTCCACTAACAACCCAGGCTAAAACTGAGCTCCTCCCCGACATATACAAAACTGAAGTCAGTCGCTGAAAACACGTGATCGAGGCAATATACAGAGACCATATAATCAAAAAAAAAATGACTTTGTGTACATATTTTAAACATGTACACGAAGTAAATATTCACCTCCTAATGGGAAACTGACGCAAATCCCTTTTTCTCAGTCTCGTGTGTTTCCCACGTGTCTGCAAAAGACCACGACGACTGCGGACGCGAGTCGGGGACATCGTGAGAGGTGCGTCCCATTTTTCTCCCGGCTGCGGCGCAGCGGCGGGGTCAAAGGTCGCAGCTCAATCACGTCCCACCGTAGCGCCCCTTGTCCATCATTTCTGCCCTCCATCCGTCCCTCTTCGGACTCTAATGGCTCCTCTTCGCCAGCATCCACCGGCCGTAATGGAATTATGCCCGAGAATGCATCCCGGCCGGCTCCCGTCTGTGTTTTCATTTTCTCCCTAAACTCATATCTTTCGCAAAGAGCCTGCAAAGCATTTAAGCCTACTAGCAGTAATAATAATAATAATAATAATCAGAATAAGTCTTATTTGCGATATGTGAAGACTGTTGACGTTGCATATAATGTACATGGGAACATTCTTACATTGTCACATTTTCGCAAAAATCAAAAATCAACCACATATTTTACGGGTTTCGGTTGATGTCGGCACAAATGTGAGTTATGGTTAGTGATGATATTCACAATTCCGCCTGCGCACTCAAGTCTCTTACCAGACTTTTCTCGTTTGGACACAGTAGGGCTTGTCCTTCCGGGATCCGGGAGCCGATAAAAATGCAGCGTCGTGCCGCAGCTGGGCGAGTCCTGCCAGGAACACAAGCGGGCGTCTAATTATGGGCCAGGGATCGAAACGAAGCCCGGCATAACGTTAGCATTTCGGATCACGTATTGTCGAGCTCGCCTGGTAACATATTATCGCAAATGTCATGGATAGAAGACTGCCTGGCGACCAGTTCAGGGTCGCTAGCTGGGATGGGCTCCAGCTCTCCCGTGACCCTTGTGAGGATGAGCGGTTTGGATAACGGACGGATGGATGGAGATACATGTACATACCGTGCCTTGTTAGCTCAAAATGCCACGGAGACACACGGAGCCTCATGTTGGTAGCATACGGTTGCGATTTTTTGGAAAGTAGCTAAGTACCTAGCCTCACTAGCTTACCCAACGTAGCCCACCAGTCCCACAGATTGAAAGGAAGCTTAGCATAATGTTAGCGTGGAAGATAATGCGCTAAATCCTCATCCTTGTCAGGTTACCTGGTGAAATTTGCCAGTCCGATTGACAAAATCAAAGCTTTGTGTCGGCAACGTTAACGCGAGTATTCTGGTTCACGCGGTATGTGGCTGGCCTCGTTACGAGAGCACAAACTCAGGTTGAAAAATAATGTAAGCCCCCGCCCTCCGCGACTACTAAGAATCAGCTCAGCATGCGCCACTTTACAGCCGCTCCACTCTTAACAGCGCTCATTTAGTTTTTCCATTATCTTATCATTTGTATTCTTCGGATGAATGCCGAGAAGTGTCCGGGTTTTTTTTTTTTTTTTTTGGGTGTGTGTGTGTGTGTTGCGAGGTTTTGTAGTCCGGCCACGTCTGGAAATCGTGACTACCCGGAGAAAGAAATGGAAGAAATCATTCCCGTTTCGCTCCACTCTGGAGAGTCAACAGGTAAGCAAAGCTGCGCTGCCCCGTGCAAAATTAATCCTCATGTCAAACTGCAAAAGTGTCTGGTTATGTTTGCGGCGGGTTCTCAGAGGCCCAAAGATAGATTAATACATAAATATCTATTAACAGGAAGTTAAAACATAGGGTGTGAAAAATACTTCTGAAGTGCAGTTATAAAAATTGACAATATCCCCCCCCCAAAAAAAAATGTTCTACATACCTACATTGGATGCCAAAAAAACAAGAAATGATTTTTCTTAACTAAAGATACAAATGAAAATTTTATGTACCGATGACAAAATGAACTAAAAATAATAAACCGTATATAGCAATGTTCTTTAATAATTGACAATATCGATATTGGTATATATCGATATCTTCTCTATACCGGTATTGCACATCACTAGCATAATTCAAGTATATTTCGTCTTTTTGTTTTATTTGCATTAGTTGAGAAAAGCCTTTTTTTTTTTTTTTTGGTTTTAAACAAAGATGTTATAAATAATAATTATTATTTTTTTTTTAGCTTTAATTGCTTAGTCGAGTGCATCCTTTCATTTCCTCCACATGAGTAGACACCAAATATTTGGGAAATAAGGGAACCAAATTCAGAGAGAAAAAGGGAAAAAAAAAAACTGTATGAAGTACTCATCGGGTGACAATTTCAGGAAATAACTCGAAATAATCAAAAGCTCGCGTCGTCGTCATAATTACGGCGACTTGATCACAACAGCGAAGCCAAAAAAAACAAAAACAAAAAACAAACAAACATCAGCGGTCGGCCAAGCTAAAAACAACAACGACGAGGATCCGTCCGGTAAATAAACGAGCGCTCGCCGCCGTTGGGACGGTGCGAAATCAATTAAGCTTTGGGGGTCCGTCGGGACGCGAGGGAGGATGTTTGCTGTCGCTCCCTGATAAGAATATGTTCTGCGCTTGATTTCCGGCCGTGACAAGAGCAAAATTATCGGCTGGCGCGGGCGGCACGAAGTGGCGGGGCCTGTGCCAGTTTTCTCAGCATCCAAGCCAACGGTTGGGGGGGGGGGGGGGGGGGGACTCTTGGCCTTGATTCATTCTGCTAAACATTTTTTTTTCAAGGATTACTGACAAATCTTGATCCAATTTTTAATGCCAAAGGAGGCAAACCGATGGCTGTTACAAGGTGGGTTATCCTGCCACTCACTGGTTGATGACAGACGGTGGGGGGTGGGGGGGGGGCATAATCCTTATGACACTGCCCGAATAGAAAAAAATTGTACCATTTTAGCAGCGTAGTTACATAATCACATCGTCCACTACCCAAACAATTGCATTGCAATTCCCGTTTAAAAATCTTATTAGCATATACTAGCATAGCTTAGCTACATGCAACATTGTGGGCTAAAATGGTATCATTGATAGATTTTAACCAAAAACAGTAAAAGAGCATTAAATTAAAAAAAACTAAATAGATCTGTTACATACAAATAAAAAGGGTAAATATTACATGTATATCATTCTTCATTGAAATTTGCCTAAATAGCAAACTAGCATGACTTCGCTACAGGCTACATTTCTACATACAATGTGTAATGTGATGCAACGTAAAATGTTACGACCATATGCACATATACTGTAGCATAAATAGCATTAGTTCAGCATAATATTGTAATATAATATATATAATACAATAGTTAGCCCTTAACACAGCAGTAGCAGATCAATTTAGTCGTAGTTTACATTTTTAACGTGAACACCTAAAATGTGTTTGTTTTCTGACCTTTTTAAATTGAACACAAGTAGAAACTAAAAACTTTCACATCAGTCATTTGGGCATTTTTAAATTGTGCCATATTTTCATTAAAATCACAGCAATCTTCACATTCCTGGATTTTCCATTTTCAGTGGGGAAATATGATTTGGTATCAACTGTAAAATATTTTTATCTCAGTACACATTTCTTCCACAAAGCGCCAACTGTTGGCCTGGCATGTGTATTACATATTTCAACCGTATTTGTACCAAATGAGAAAAATCAAACATGAGTTGGTTTTTTTTTTTTTTGTTCTTGGAAAACATTTGCTTAATTTTTTCTTTTCTTTTTCTCCTGCAAGCTTTAGACTTATTCTCTTGCAGAACCGGATCGACTCCCTCTTCCCCCCCCCCCCTCCGACCCAAAGATGAAAGAACCAGAGTCACTTTCATCCTCCTCGTCGCTCCGTCGTCAAGGTGCCCCCTCCGCCGTCTCCCCCGATAACCACCGCAATGTTTCAGTCGCGGGAAAAAAAAAAAAAAAAGACGATTTTTTTTTTTTTTTTTTACAATTTACGACGGGTCATTTTCATTCTCCTCGGGTGCCGGGAGTACACCGGGAAAGGGGGTCCATTTTCATTCTGTCCTTTGGAATTCAACCAGCCCCCCCCCCCCCCCCCTTGCCCGGATTACAGGCCGCACGGTCAACGGTTGCGGGAGAGAGAGAGGGCGATGATGAAACCGTTGTTTTGGAACGCGACTGCGATAAAACAAGCCTTCCCTCTCGTGGGTCGACTTAGCGCAACGCTCATCGTTTCGGAATATTTACACGCCTGGCTGTTAAACCGGGCACCTTTTGCCGCCTTTCTCCGACGTAAATAGCCCGGGGCCGCCGTTCTGTGTTTCCAAACGAGCTTTTGCGTGATATAGTATGCAAGAGATGCAAGCGGGCTCGCGGTGACGAACGCGCCCCCACTGAGGAATACAAGAAATTGTTCTAGTGATTCAAGTTTCATTTTTGTTTTTGTTTTTGGAAAGCGACGGCGTAAGATGAATTTCAGTATATTGCATATATTTGTCTACAAAATACAGAGAAACAATGACCACATTCACTACTACGGAGAATTTGGTCTTAGCTGAAGCTAGCATACATCTTAGCATAGAGACTGCAAGAGTTGAACTTGTCTGCGAGGCTGATGTGCTAACCACTAGTACTACATGAATACCGTAATTCCTGCCCTAGAGCACACCCGGTTACAAGCCTACCCGTGTACATATGTGTACATTTGTAAAGGAAATACCATTTGGTACATACATACGCCGCATCAGTGTAAAAGCTGCAAGTGCCACATTGAAACCAGAGATATTTACAAAGAAAGACGATAACTAACCCTAACCCTTTAAAAAAATACAAATAATAAAAAATAATAAAATAAATAGAAAATAAGATAATAAAGTAAAAAAAAAAAAAAAAAAAAGAAAGACGATACACTTAAAGAGTTTAACGCTAGCGCCGCGGTAACGCTAGCGCTAAGATTGGCGCCGCAATAACGCTAGCACTAAAGCTAGCGCCACGCTAACCCTAACAGGGCCGGTTAAAATAAAACTCACCTGTAAATATCACTGAGGCACGCCAGTAACACAGCAGCAACACGCTAGCGCAGCACTAACAATGCCGGTAAAAGTCACGGTCTCATTCTTACCTTTTCTGCTCGAGTGGCCCCTAGAAAAAATGCACAAATTAGTCGCATAAATCGCAGGGTGGAAAGCGTGTGAAAAAAGTCGCATCTTGTAGGCCGCAAATTACGGTAATTTCAAGGCGTTTGGGATGACTCCTTTTTATTTCCATACTTCAATATTTTGCCTACCACCGAAGTACGTAAAAGCCGACAGAATCAACACCGTCGTGATCGAAAACCCGTCGGAACGGCGCTCGATTGGAATTGGACCCTGTTGGACCGGCGGTGGAAATCCCGTGTCGCCGGCTAGCTAAGAAGCGCAGAAAATCCCACACAAAAGGTTGAAAGTTGCGGGCGTGATTTAATAATAAGAAGCGCTATATTCGGATTAACTACCTGCCTAATTCCCAATCCGCCGCCGAGGTGCGGATCGGACATAAAACGGAGCATTAAGGGCAACTTATATTCCTTTCCATTGGGATCCCATTAGACGTAATCTTGTTTAAGTCGGAAGCAGAGCAGGAAGTGGTTGCCCCCCCCCCCAACCCCTCCCCCTTACCTCCAGCGGGTGTCGCCCTGGGGGGAGGCCCCGCGGATAATTGCACGCCGCGGCGAGCCAATCGGCAAACATTACGGCGTCGCTGTGGAAGCTGATTAAAGTCATCCGCTAGCGTACAGTTCGTCTCCATTTTGTAGGATTTTATTACAAGAATAACTTGGAGAAAATGCGCTTATTTTTAGTCGCATTGCGCGTCTGTTGGGTGGGAGGAATACCGTATATTTCTTCGAAACATTTATTTTAATAATAACTGATTTTAGCTGAGCTTAAGCAATAAAATTAGCACATTTTATTTCAGTTCATTCAAATAATATTGGCTGATGTTAGTGGTGTATTAAAATTAATTTGCTTTTTGACGTTTCACAAAAATGCTATGCTGCTACTTAAAAAAAAAAAAAAAAAAAAAAAAAGATTGAGGGAATGATATTTATTTCTACAAACATTTACCGGAATAATAACCAATGTAAGAAGAGTATTACAATTCCTGAAAATTTTGTAGGACTTTATACAAATTTATCGAGCAGAAAACAAATAAAATACAAATATTGGAATAATAATTGAGGTAAGTGGTCGATATAGTAGGGCCATGTACAAAAGTAACATTTTAGATGAAAATGTATCAATTTGAAGCAACCCCTCATACAAATGCATTTTTTTAAAATAATCCTAGCGCATGATCAAAATTTACACCAACTTATTATTATTTTTTTTAAATATGATAAAACGGCCCTCACAAAGCTGGAAAAACGTCGGCCTCACAGTTCTGAGGACCCAAGTTCAATCCCGGACCAGCCTTTGTGGAGTTTGCATGTTCTCCCCGTGCCTGCGTGGGTTTTCTCCGGGTCCTCCCGTTTCCTTCCACACCCCCACCCCTCAAAAAAAAAATCATGCAACATTCATTGGAGACTCAGAATTGCCCGTAGGTGTGAATTTGGGTGTGATTGGTTGTTTCCATATGCCCTGCGATTGGCTGGCAACCACTCCAGGGTGTCCCCCCGCCTCCTGCCCGTTGACAGCTGGGATAGGCTACAGCACGGCCTGCTACCCTTGTGAGGATAAGCGGCTAAGAAAATGGATGGATAGACGATAAAACATGTAGTTGGGGTCTCGGGCCTTTTTTTTTTTTTTGTCCCAACACAATGCCACAATTTGTTTGCCACAATTGATAGCTGCTAATTTCGTAGGAATTGCTGCATAAATAAGCAAAAAGCGAGGGAGGGGGGGGGCGGGGGGCACGCCATATGTAACGATTGGACGCCGTCCCACCGAAGCACTCGCACTCACTCGCCAAGATGATGGACAAGCTGCTCGTAAAGTCTTTGATGGCCCATCATCGTCGCAAAGCTTTTTATTTTCATTCACGTGACTCCATCTCGCTGATTTATATTTCGCCCCCCCCCCCCCCCCCGCTAGCGCCTCGCCATTAGCAAATGTCATCTCGCGGCGCGAAGACTCGGAGGTGTGCGAGCGAGCGAGCTGTTGAATCAAATAGTCGTTCAGGGGAGGGAAAAGAGAATTTCGGCGGATTTTAGACAAGGAAAATGTGCTTCTGTGCAAAATGTCGATTAGGTGGGAGACGTTTATGTTTCCAAATACTTGTATTCCAGAAAATTGAACCGTCTTTGTGTTGTATTACAATTACTCCATTGAGTTGAATTTCAAACAAAAACAGCTGGTGGAAAAAGTATGAATTTTAAGTGTTGATTTAAAAATCTATTATTATTTGCGAGGCATTTTGTTTGCTGTATACTGGATTACAATTTACGTCACTATTGTAGGACTTTATGCAAATATTGTACAACTACTGAAAAATCTATTTTCAGTGTTTTGTCAAAAAAAAAAAAAAAAGATCTTGGGGGGGGGGGTTAATTTTATTTTAGGTAAGATTTCTCATGAAAATAATTCCAGTGGCAGGAAAATATATGTGTGTAGGTACGTAAAATAAAATGTCGTCTGATCATCTTTTGAATCAAAGGGATAAAACAGAGTCCGATTAAACTAAAACCGCACAAACGTGTTTGTTTTTTTTTTTTTTTTATTCTAAATAATGTTCACAGGACAGGGAGGAAAGGGTAAAGTGAACCCTTGGATTTAAAAATCATTTGACAATCTTGACAAAAATGGAGCCGCAAGATTCCTCGGCTAGCTAGTTTGAAAAGATTTCTGGAGGCCCGCCCCACAGCGTCTCGACTGCGTTTTCTACTGTGTTCTAGTCTATTCCATGTTTTGGATCCTTGTCCTGTTGCACCGCTCATCCTCATTTCAGCTTCAACGGTTGGAAAGACGGCCGCAAGTTTGCCTGCAAAATGTCTTGAACTTCTGAAATCATTTTTCCCATTGAGGACTGCACGCTGTCCAGGCCCCGAAGGCGAAAAGCACACCCATACCATGATGCGTCACGGTCGGGACAAGGTTTTCTACTGTGTTCTAGTCTATTCCATGTTTTGGATCCTTGTCCTGTTGCACCGCTCATCCTCATTTCAGCTTCAACGGTTGGAAAGACGGCCGCAAGTTTGCCTGCAAAATGTCTTGAACTTCTGAAATCATTTTTCCCATTGAGGACTGCACGCTGTCCAGGCCCCGAAGGCGAAAAGCACACCCATACCATGATGCGTCACGGTCGGGACAAGGTTTTGTACGTCGGTGTCCTGTGCCATTTTCCCTTGTTGTCATGCACGTGACGCCATGATCTCTTTAGAACTCGTTTCAAATAGCATCGAAGGATTAACTCTGGATTGCGCTATCTTTTTCATTTGAAAGAATTTTGGCTACGTCCTACGCAACGCCATCATCTCGCTTGACCACGTTTTAGCCCGTGTTAAATGATTGATACTGGTTTCACCATATTGCTCGGTTATTTGTGGTAGAAAATACATTTTCTCTCTCAATACGTCGAGGGAAAAAGCCCTTTTACTGGTCCGTTATTGGACCCTTCTGTTTGTGTTTCTAAAAATTTTTGGCGATGCGACTGTGTGTTTGTTTGTTTTTGTTGTTGTTTTTGCAAATGACCAACCACCCTGGCATTTTGAAGAAAGGCGAGCTAGCTCGCCTTGCTTGACGCAATCCAAATCTTGAGAGGGAGAAGAGGCCACGTCGCCGAGAGCCGGCTGCAATCGCAGAGATAAACCGACTGCTCGTCCTCGGGGACTGTCCGTCCCCTCCTTTAAAAAAATAAACTTTTTTAGACTGGACTTTCCGAGACCACACCAGAAGTGGGCGCACGTGCGAGACCGTCGCCGGTAGCCCGACAAGCTGCAAAAGAAGCACCCGTTCCCCGCTTGTCAAGTCATTCCTATTATTTTTTCTTTTTAATAATAATTCCCCTTACCCCCACTCCCCCCGGATCGCACCACGGCAAATTGAGCATCTGCATGGTTTGCCTGCCATTTCTGCAAGGTTTGCGCTTTTCCGTCACCGCCCCACCCCCCACGGCCGCGCAAAGAAATGGAGCGTTAACTACCTCTTTTACCTCAGTCCATACAATTTTGTGTTCTTATTTTTTTTTAAAACGATTCCAGGATGTGCCCGAGCCTTAAAACCCTAAAGTACCCCCCCCCTCCACCTCAGTGCAATCAATAACCACTCTCCAAAATAGCGCAATAATGCTGAACGACATGCGGCACAAAAGGTAATCAATACAAAACGAGCTACTCGAGAAAATATTGTGCACTCTTGTTACTATTGTGCAGACGGCAGAATTTCCTGAACAAAGCTGGATATTATTATACTGACAGTATCAAGGACTTAAGATAACATGAACCAGAATATTTTGGGGGGTGGGGAATAGTGAGACAATGTGGACCGGTCCACCCATCCATTTTTCTGTACAGCTGATCACATCAAGCTAGTATGATATTGGACACCCACTTCCGTCCTGACATTGTGAAATTACGATGATATATTTAGACAACAGTTATGTCGCCAATTAAAGTCAGAGTAAAAATCACACTCCGGTTTCCGACACTGTGCTATCACACGTGCAAGGCTTAAAGCATATCATCAGTCAAAGCCGTGTAAACACGAATTTATTCAGTCTGCGCTAAAAATTATGCCACGCTCGGTGATGTCACCATTTCGTCGATGCAACTGTATGAATAACACTAAAATACACACTTAAAAATAGGTATTGCTATCAAAACTACATATAATATTAAACACTTTGCCAAGAGGAGTCAGAAAAAGCGAGCTGGGAGCGTTTTGTTAAAGCCCCAAGTTGCGAAAGTGTAACTCGTCATCCCGGTGGCGGCCATGTTGTCACTGACGTCTCATGCAGTCCGAACTGCAATGGCAGACGAATAAGAGCGATTTTCGGATTTTTCTGACGCCCCTGAATTTATTCTAAATTCACACGTAACATATGCTATAAACTGTGAGACAAACCAGTCTCCCCATCCCCAAAGAAAAAAAAATATATCTAAGTTTGAAAAGCGGAAGACACGCCTACCTGTCATTTGGAACTCACACGTGCAATCCATTTTTCACGACGAACCGGGTCTTTTGGAAACGTGTCAAGAGTGAATGCATCCTCCCGAGTGTTTCAGGAAAATCCAGCATCACAACGAGCCTGCATTTTGGCTAACATGCAGAAAAAAAAAATCGATTTATTTTTCGCAGGTGCAAGAAATAAAGACACTCGATCCCGATGCTGTAGTTGGCTACAAAAAACGTCACTTCCTGGTTCTAAACTCAAAACAGTCGAGTGAATTTTCATGCCAGGAAATGAAGAAAAAAATAGATATACGGCAACATTCTCATGATTCCTTTCAGGCTGATATTTTATTTTATTTGTATGAACAAAAATTTCAAAATTAAACCAAAGCTGACCAAGCTCGTACCATGTTTGGTCAAATCACGGGGGGGTGTTTTCCTTAGCTACCCCTTAATTGTGTTTTATACAACCTGCAACCATTTGAATTTTAGAGAGGATAATATCATCGGCAGTTTCATATCAGTTATAAAAATGAATATGAGCGTCACATATTTTTTTTTGGGGGGGGGGCATTTATTTGGTTATTGTTATATTAATGGTATGCTGCTCCACTAAACTTGACGATATTGCTCGTGCACTTACGTCATCAAAACAAGTCACTGGCCGGAAGTGTCGATCAAGCGAAACATTCTGCAACGCGAAAAGACGGCGTGAAAATATGTCTTATATCTTATATTAAACATTTAGAAGGCGATAATAAATGAAGGTACGTGGAAACCTGGCATAGAGGACCCATATTTAATGCGGAAGTCGATATTTTCGCAGATGAGAAATTGGACCCGTCAACCCGCTTCCGCTGGATCTCCACGTGGATCTGGTGAGTAAATCGTCGACATTTACACGGAATATACCAAGAACAATATTTAAATAAATGACCCCCGCTTTTACACGCATTTATTAATTATGATTGAAAACAAAAAAAAGACAGCAAGTCGGCTCCTTTATTTTTTTAAACCTAAAATTATTTTTTTAATTCCCTGATCCATTTTCTTAAAAGTACTGTCGATTTTTTTTTTAATTTAAAATGTTTTGAAATTATTCGCTTTTTTTAAACACCACATAAATTATGCAGTAAGTGGAAAAATACAAATTCCGAGCATCCTTCGCCTACTGTGTACTGTACCAGTTCTCGACTGAAAATTTCAATTATTATTATTTTTTTTAAAGACCACCTTCTATCCATCCATCGGGACGCTCGTTGTGACGTCCCAGAGGCAGCCCGCTCCCTCTCACCTCCCCCCCCCCCCCAATCGGGCATCTCCGTAAATGTGTAACGCAAGATGACAGCTCATCATCATCATCATCATCATCATAATCCTTATGATCAGCCATGTTGAGAGACCCATTCATACGCGTTTGGTCTCGCTGCGCTGTGCATTTTTATATACTAATGGTGTCGTTCTCATGGACGGGGGCGGGTTGCCGGGTGGTGATGGGGGGGGGGGGCGTTGATTGACAGGCGAGAGAGGGAGCGCAGTAGCGCGCAGCTCGCTCCCTCAGTCCTGCTCGGAACCAGATCCTGCGTGGATGTTGCGAAGGAGCTTTTCCCCGACCGACTGGAACATAAGCGATCGAAGCGTTTCCTTTTTTCTTTTTTTCATGGAATAAATGACTTTTTTTTTTAAAGACCACCTTCTATCCATCCATCGGGACGCTCGTTGTGACGTCCCAGAGGCAGCCCGCTCCCTCTCACCCCCCCCCCCCCCATCGGGCATCTCCGTAAATGTGTAACGCAAGATGACAGCTCATCATCATCATCATCATCATCATAATCCTTATGATCAGCCATGTTGAGAGACCCATTCATACGCGTTTGGTCTCGCTGCGCTGTGCATTTTTATATACTAATGGTGTCGTTCTCATGGACGGGGGCGGGTTGCCGGGTGGTGATGGGGGGGGGGGGCGTTGATTGACAGGCGAGAGAGGGAGCGCAGTAGCGCGCAGCTCGCTCCCTCAGTCCTGCTCGGAACCAGATCCTGCGTGGATGTTGCGAAGGAGCTTTTCCCCGACCGACTGGAACATAAGCGATCGAAGCGTTTCCTTTTTTCATTTTTTCATGGAATAAATGACTTTTTTTTTTTAAAGTGTAAAAGGAATTGTGATTTTTTTTTTTCTTTTTTTTTTTTTTTAAATATTTTTTTTCAGAACATTCCCTGCGGAATAACCGCGCCGATCCAGCAGCAGGCGGTACCGTTTGCGGCAGAAGCCGAGCGAGCACGAAGTTCCGCGCAAATGGAGTAAAAGCGACGTCTGCGGGACTCGCGCGGCTCGGATGCCTTCGCCCCCCTCCGTGGACGTAATGCGCTCATTCTCCGCGGGACGCTGACCGGCCGACGTGGGGGGAAACATGGACACCTCTTCAGAACTCGAAGACGGGACCCGCCACAAGAACCAGGTGCGTCCGGCTGGATGTGGATCAAAAAGATTTATGCGTGTGTGTGCGCGCGGGCGACGCTGGTAATAAAGTGCGGACGTCATTTTCAGCCGCCCTCCGTATCCATATTCATCCGTCATCCGTCATATTCCTCCGGGTGATGGCACCCGCGCTTTGAGGTGCCCAGTCAGCATCTCGCCACAACTCCCGTTGCGGGCGACGAGCTCCGGGGGATTTAGGAAGGGGGGGGACACACACAAAATTAAGCTCCCACAAACTATTAAATATGAAAGCTGTACATAATATATAAAATATACATATAGTTATTCACGTGAAACCAATTGTAGATGGTTTTTTTTTTCCCCTCATCATGACTTTGGAGTTTTAAGTGATTAACGCTTCACGTTTGACGCATTGAAACAACAGGGGGCGCCATTTCCCCCCTCAATTTTTTTTTTTTCCAAAGTATGTATTTTTCTGCACCCGATATTGGTCTTAGAAGTTTTCCACAAGGTCATCATCGGCATACGCTCGGACCGCAGGCTCGCACATATCTCACGGCACTGATGCACCCCCCCCCCCCCACACCCGTTAAAAAAAATATATATTTTTTGAGCTTATTGCTCTAATCATCCTCCGCACAAGACGCCGCCTCTGAGTCATTTGTGGACATGCTGATAATTCATAATTCCAGCCCCGCAAACGCAGAGAATCAACAGAATTATTCATCCCCGCCCCCTCCCCGATCGATATTCCACCCGCCGTCGGGAAAAATTCCCGCAACGAATTCCACGCAGATCGTAGCACTTACCTTGTGACGTCCAATCACGTTGCTGTGATGTCACTCCAGTGCCGCTGTCAGCCTCCAGGGGGCGCATGTTCACAGTAATTACCGACTGCTGTGTGATTCAATTACATTTTTTTGTCAAAGGCATTTTTCGACTCATCTGTCGGCATTCGCACCGACCCCCCCCCCTTCACTCATTTGTCACTTGTACTTTTTGTGAGCAATTTTGGCAAATTCTGCCAAGTTTCCCGCTGACGTCCGCCCGCCTCCTCGTCAAAATTAAAAAAAAAAAAAAAAAAGGGGGGGGGGCATCCTGAGCCGCCCGTCAATGCGTATCGACTCCGAACTTAAGAGGTGATTTGTCACGTTTGACGTCCGGCGTAACCGAGACGCTTCTCCGGAGACGTCGATCAATGGCCAAGCAGGAAATGAGCGCGGCGACGTTTCCAGCGTCGTCTGAATGGTACACGCCTTGGGGGGGTTTAAATTCAGCGGGACAAGAAATATGACAACATATTTGTCACCGTTTGACTCGGGAAACAGCTCTGAGATGCAAAACAAGTACGTATGTAAAGTCGTGTCATGTCATCCTAAAATATACGCAGAACCTGAAAGAATTTGAAGTTACCCGGAAGTAAATTTAGTAATTTTGGGCCTCGTCATCGACGTATATTTCTATTTTTAGCACAGCATGTCAGCCATTTTTGTGGAGTGTCTTTTCATTGAGCTTTGTTATTGCAAAAACTAAAGAAAATGCAGTATTAATTATGTCAAAAAATGCCTAGACAGAGCGTTTTGGAGGGCAAATGATCATTTTTTGGGGGGGAAAAACAACTTGTCGGCCATTTTTGTAGCATATTGCACGCTGCTTGAAAACAAAAATTGGTGCCCGAATTTTGTAGAAATGATGGCAAAAACAGCAGTTTTTAGGGCACATTTATTGAGCAGGTCGGCCATTTTTGTGGAATGTGTTTTCATTTGAGCTTTGTTATTGCAAAAAGTAAAGAAAATGAAGCATCAACTATGTCAAAAAATGGCCAGACGGAAGGATTTGGAGGGCAAATGATCAATTTTTTGGGGGGAAAAAACAACTTGTCGGCCATTTTTGTAGTATATTGGATGCTGCTTAAAAACAAAAATTGGCACCCGAAAATTGTCAAAATTTTTCCAAAAAAGCATTTTTTAAGCCACATTTATTGAGCAGATCAGCCATTTTTGTGGAGTCTCTTTTCATTGAGCTTTGTTATTGCAAAAACTAAAGAAAATGAAGCATCAATTATGTCAAGAAATGCCCAGACGGAGTGTTTTGGAAGGGCAAATGATCTTTTTTTTTTTTTTTTTAAAACAGCTTGTCGGCCATTTTTGTGGAATAGGTTCCCGTTGCCATGGCTACAATGTAACCCAAACTTGGTTGAACTGCAGCTAAAATTTTGAACATTGTATTGTGTGTTGGCCATTTTTGTGGAATGTATTGTTCCATGACGGTGCACGTAAAAATCTTCGTTGAAATGAATGGATTGCATGAATCTGTTCGAGCCACCCAAAAACAACATTTTTGTGAGAGGAATCTATAATATTATACTTTATTTTCAAGAGAGTTAAAAGAATTCAGCAATGTGCACATCACGATTCGTTCTTTGAGAAAGCTTTTGGGGTGCGTGACTTGGCCACCGGGGGTCAGTATAGTGCAACCATGCCGCCACGTATGAAGAAGACTTTCACAACTACTGCAATATAAGAGATTGAAGTAAGATGCACTCTTTTTTTATAAATAATATATGCCTGTGAGTATTGTATATATCTGGCTGCATGTGTTGCTGCACCATTGCTTGAATTGTTTAAATACCGCCACATAGGTGCTATCCGTTAGCCGGTCTATGGCACTTTGAGATGGTCATCATCGAACTCAGCAGACTTTACTCAGGCAAGGCTGTTTTTGTTTTAAATAGTTTAATTCACTTTGTTTGATGTTTACTTTGACACAAAAGTTCAGTTTGAAGCCTCTATTGGAAAGAATTGTCGCTAGTTTTATCTACCAAACTGTCGCCTATTGTCAAGGGAGCAGAATTGGACACGATATCGCGTTGGAATATGAAATATTTGCTCGCAAGTCAAAGCAGAAAAAAATCAGGTCACTCGTATATTAAGGTGACCTGTATATATATATATCAATATACAATAAAGTTTTATATACACATAAATTACGGATAATATCTGTTATTTATTCAGGGAAGGAATAAGGTATGAATGTAGTTACATAAAAATAAAAGTATTTTTTCTTTTGAAGCTTCCGATTTTTAACAAAAAAAAATTTGAGTACGAAGGAAGAGGGAACATTTTTGTTCATTTGATTATTATTATTAAAATACTTGTGTACATGAAAGGAAAAATCTAAATATTGAATTTTATTACTGAGCACAAGTCTTTAAAAATACCTAAATAATATAAATATATAATTATAAAAGTATAAATAGATTTTTAACAAAAAAAATTTTTGAGTACGAAGGAACAGGGAACATTTTTGTTCATTTGATTATTATTATTAAAATACTTGTTCATGAAAGGAAAAATCAAAATATTGAATTTTATTACTGAGCACAAGTCTTTAAAAATACCTAAATAATATAAATATATAATTCTAAAAGTCTAAATAGATTTTTAAAATAAATAAATTATATATATATATTACCAAGCGGAAAACGGCTAGAATTTTTCAAGATTTAATTAACGCATTTTCTTTTCTAAATAGAAGCGATTTCTGGAACATTTATTCCGTCCGGGACCGAAGGAAGGAAAAAGAAAAGGGGAAAAAAAGGCAGCTCGCCATTGAGATGAGGAACAACGATGAGCGACTAAATGAGGCTTTAATACGCCGAGTGGCGCGAGCGCGAGGATGAAAGGCGAGGATGCATCCCGCAACACCCCGACGCTCCCTCGGGGGGACGCCGCCGGGTCGGCCGTTTCCCCATCACACGCTTCTGCTATAAACTGTACGACGGAAGCTCTTTTTTTTTTTTTTCCGGGGGGCGGGGGGCACATCTCACCGCATCGGAGCCACCGGCGCTCTTCTTGTTTTGACGCCATCCCGACTCTGCATATTTGATTCGCCACCGGAGGTGCGCCGTCGACCCCCCCCCCCCCCCCCTCCCCGGTGCCCCCCGCCAATTAAGACTCGAAAGTCTGCCGGGTCAGCTAACGTCGCTAATTGAGACGGAAAGACGCAAACGCGGCTCGTCAGCCGGCGCGACTTTTCGGATTTGCGCTCTCGGGTCGCGGGGGGAAAACATCACGCCGAAAGTCACAAATGGAATTTTTATTTTATTCCTTCAGACCACTGCAAACTCCAGAAATTTGACGTGGAAAAAAATCAGAAAATACAAATCTTAGGTACTCTGATTGTTCTGAACTCCCATTTCCACGCCCAAGTGGAATCGATCCCACGCAGCCCACTGAAGACTTGCTGACCAATTAGGCCACGAAGACCAACCACATAGTTTTCTGCCGCTCCCTCGGTCTCTCCTCCTCCATTTTTACTTGGCCTACTGTCCGTTTTTTGTTTTTTTTTTAATGTGTGCATATTTCACGTTGAATTCCCCCCCCCCCCCCCATTGTGCTCTCAAGTAGCTCGCTCCCGGACGACGGCGCTCAAGTCGTCTCGGCATTGTTCCGCGGCGACTCTCTGCGCTCAGCAGGGAGCTCTCGTTTCAAATAATAATGCATTTGAAAAAAAAAAATAATAATCCAAGGCGAGCAGGATGGTGCATTGGCGCAAGTGACAGTCGGGACCCAAACCACCTGAAGGCGGCGGGAGACGACCCTCTTGTCCACCGTGGTGAACCCCACGTCCAGGTTCTGAGCCGGGGGGGGGCAATGAGTACTCACTCACTGTGGGCAACTGCAGTGAAGTAGCGAGTCCAACCTTTCACAAGAGGACTGGTACCAGACCCCAACTGGTGTGCAGAGGCGAGTCTTGACAATATCTAGTCGGAACTTCTGGATCTCGCACACCGGCTCGGGCTCCTTCCCTGCTTGAGAGGTGGATCCGATCGCCGAGGTCCCAGCCTCGGCCACCGCCCAGTTCGCATTGCGTGCGAGCCCACGGGAAAGGGGGACCCACGTTGCCCTTTTGGGACCGTGATCACGGGTGCCGGCTCGGCTTGCCTCAGGGCCCGGTTCCAGAGGGGCGCCCCCCCCCCCCCCTTGACCCGCAACTGGGCAAGGGAAACCTCCACCCATTTATGTTTTTCATCATAGGAGTCTTATGCCATCCTCGGTCTGGTCCCTCACCTGTCATGGGTGACCCTAACAGGGGGCGTGAACCCCCCCGAAAACTTAGCCCCGAAGATCATTGGGACGCGCAAAGCCGAAAGCACTCCGAACAAATCCCAACTTTTCCAAAACTCCTTGAAATCAATAACACCCCCACAAACAAACATTTCAAGGGGTGCATCATCATCGATCATACAAATTACACACATAAATACCACAAAAAGGTCGGGGGTTCTCAAAGTGCGGACCTTGGGGCCACACGAGGTCCCCCAGAGAACAGGAAGGGCCCCTTGCTGTAGATTTTCCAGATTAAGCAGTATTATTGCGGCAAAAATAGTCGCTCATTTGTTATCTTATTATATTGCACGTCAAAAAGAGCTGTTTGAAAATTTAAGTCTTGAAAAATTGGTGAAATTGTAAAGAAAAAGGAAATCACAATCAAACTAAAGTCAATTTTGATATTTTCTTTATTTCTACTTTTTCTGTCTGCTGTTGCGGAGAAGCCACAAAGTACAATAGTGACACGAAATATTGTAGTGACGGAAATTGGTGTCAGAAGCGGGATGCGAGTGTGGCTTTGTGTATGTTTCTGTGTACGTTATTTTCAAAGCTCATTTTGATAACTTGGGGAAATTTTATGTTCACGTAGAAAAATGCCAAAATACTACTTTTTTTTTTCCATAATTGTGGCTAAGTGGAATAGTATGTAGCGTAGTTTCCGCATTATAAGGCGATATTCAATAAATGGCCTATTGTAAGACTTTATTTCATATCTATAAAGCGCACCGGATTATAAGGCGCACTTGTACTCAAATACAGAACGGATCCCCGAACAATCGACTGAAGTACTTTCCACCATTGTCGTAATACCACCAAATTTTCAACAGGGTCTCGTGGTGGCGGTTCAGGTGTGGCTAGCAAAATGTCTGAAGCGCGTCGATTCCGCATCCGATTTCGCGCGGCGCAAAATCAGGGTCGCCGGCGTGAAAACGCCGCCGCCGGCCGTCGCTCTCTATATTTATGCTCCTTACGACGCCCGTCAGCCGGCGAGCTCCGCAAACCGTCCGGGACGCTCGAGGCGAGCATCAAATCCGCCCGACTTGCTGACTCGGCTCGCAAATTACAGCATGTGATACTCAAAACGACCCCCCCCCCCCCCCCCGAAAAAAAATGGCGGAAATTGAAAGCGTCTGCGTTAAAGCCCTCGCCGGATGACGGGATGCCCGAAACATTTGTCAAGCGCTGGAGAGCACGTAAAGTCGGTGCCCAGCTAATAATTTACTTGTCAATCACTTCTGCTTGAGAGAATAGAAATATTTTGTTGCACAATACCAACAAACATACAAGGGAAAAAAATAATAATCATCTGGAAAAAAAAAAAAAAAGAGGAAGCAATAGCTAAGCAAACGAAGAGAAATGTATCATGTAAATGACAATGAGCTGGGATCAAATCCTCCAATTAAAAATAAAGTAAATTGTAAATATAAATTGCATGGCGGACAATAATAAAAAAATTATAAATATACATTTTGAATTAAATAAGATGTCATAAATGATTAAAATGAATACATTTCAATAACTGACAAAAGATGACGCAGACAAAAAAAGTTTTTTTCCCAAATAGTAAAAAAAAAAAAAAAGTACTCAAAATAATAAAAAATAATAATAATCTGAAAAAAAGGAAGCAAAACGAAGAAAAATATATCATGTAAATGACAATGATCTGGGATCAAATCCTCCAATTAAAAATAAAGTAAATTGTAAATATAAAGTGCATGGCGGACAATAATAAAAAAATTATAAATATACATTTTGAATTAAATAAGATGTCATAAATGATTAAAATAAATACATTTCAATAACTGACAAAAGATGACGCAGACAAAAAAAGTTTTTTTCCAAATAGTAAAAAAAAAGAAAAAGTACTCAAAATAATAAAAAAATAATAATAATCTGGGAAAAAAGGAAGCAAAACGAAAAAAAATATATCATGTAAATGACAATGAGCTGGGATCAAATCCTCCAATTAAAAATAGAGTAAATTATAAATATAAATTGCATGGCAGACAATAATAAAAAAAGGAAAAATATACATATAAATGTACATTATGAGTTAAATAAGATGTCATAAATGATTAAAATAAATACATTTCAATAACTGACAAAAGATGACCCAGACAAAAAAAGTTTTTTTCCAAAAAGTAAAAAAAAAAGTACTCAAAATAATTTACAAAAAATAACGAAAAGGAACATAAGATAAAACGCATATGATAAACGCGTTTAAAAAAAAGGTGTCAAACTCAAGGCCCGGGGGCCAGATCTGGCCCGCCACATCATTTTAAGTGGCCCACTAAGGCAAATCTAGTTTAACTTCCATGATTCTTGTGAAAATCAGTACCAAAATTTAAAATTCTCATTTTACAAGCATTTTTGTGTGATCAAACATGAACAGCGGTTGGAAAACCCCATTACCTCTTGATTTTTGGTTCCAAAACTGATTTGTAAATGTGCAAATATGATGAGGTGATTAAATACTGTATTTTTATGGTTTAATCCTCATGATGACCCTCCGAGGGGAAAACGTAAGTACAACGTGGCCCGTGGTTTTCCAAACCAGGAAAAGTGGGCCTACCCGCTTGATGCTAAAATCGGAACAGAACTTTGATTTCGACCGCCATTCACCATCCAAGCGACAACAATGGCGTTAGGCCGCACGAGCCGCCAGCGGCCCACTCGGGCGCCGAAATCGCGCATCCCCGAATCTCGCTCATCAACAAACACGAAGATCCTGCGAACAAATATCCAGCGTTGGGGAGACGTCCACGTCCCCTTTTTGTTGCCATGCAAATGAAGAGACGCCGAAAAGGCCGACCATGACGGCCTCTGAATTGTTTCCGCCGGCTCCAATTAGCGCCGACGGGCGCGACGGCGGCGTCTACAATTCTGTTTGTCTGTCTATCTGTTTGTCTATCTATCTATCTATCTATCTATCTATCTATCTATCTATCTATCTATCTATCTATCTATCTATCTATCTATCTATCTATCTATCTATCTATCTATCTATCTATCTATCTATCTAGCGATTTGTAACAACAAAAACAAACAAACAAAAAACGTTTTGGCTAACGTGCACAGCATGCTGGGATTTTTTTTTCATTTTTTTTTTTTTTTTTTCCTGATCCTTTTTGACAAATTTATTCAGCGCCTGCGCCGATGTGGGTTGACGTTGTTGTTTAGAAAGGAATAAAAATAAAGCCGGGACATGTGCTTAGCTCTGTTAGCTTAGCTGGTTAAGATTAGCACAGATCAGGCTAGCAGCGTCGCGCTCTCATTTTAGCTAATGAGGACAAATGGCGTCGCATTATTTCACTTTTAATACACGTAGACCGCTTACTTTTGAGCACATTTGTTTTTGAGCGACTAAAATGACAACGCGCATGACCGCGTTGATTTTTTTTTTTTTTTTTTTTTAATTCCGAGCCTGTTTTTGTTCAAGTTAAATTAGATATGGTAAAGGTTGGGGAGCGGAGGTGGGGGCAGTGGGGTCAACGCTAGTAACTAATAAGGGAATTAATTAGATCCAGCGAATCACGGACGATCCGTGTAATCGGGCGTTAATCATGCGGCCGGATCTGGAGCAGAAGAACGCGAGTTTGCGTTTTTTTTTTTTTTTTGCAGGACAATTGCGGCGGAATAATTCGCGCCACAGCATCTGTTGACGTCGGGACTTTGGCATCTGCCCCATTGTTTGCCGAACGGCGGCGGCGGCGGCGGCTCTTTTGTGTCATCACGGCGAGCTTTTTTTCTTTTTTTTTTTTTTTTTTTGCTCTTTAACTTTCTTTCCCGCCGCCGCAGGATTGCTTCTCCTCGCCGCTCCAAATGGGGCAATTTGCCGCAGTCAAACGCCATCATCATCGCTTTAACGGCGTCTCGATGAACTCGCTCGCGATGAGCCCTTTTGAGGAGCTCCCCGAATGCGAGTGGCGTGGAAAGAAAACGCAAAATGGACGCCGTCCCCAACGTAATGCCCTGAAACTCATTCCGACGTGAGATTGCGTCGATCATAACAGAAGCACCGAGGAGAAGTCTCGAGGATTTGAACAGGAAGTCGGCCATTTTGGTCTGAAGCGGCCATTTTAGAGCAAACTCCTGACGAGGAAATGCACCGTTCCGGTGGCTATCTTAAGCTCCGCCCCCTTAGCCATGTCCCACAAGCTTCGAAAATGGCGATTGAACAGAACAAGTTTGAAGTCGATTCTCTGTCGCGTATTCCAGATAATATTGCGGTATGTTTTTTTTGCCAAATGCGTAGGACTTGTCCAAGAGAGTTCTACGGAGAGGTATCGAATATTTCACGCAAGGATATGTACGCGGAATTAAGATTTTGGACAGATCGCGACGCAATGTCTTCTCCCTCGCTTACCTTCGAACATACAGCCTTGTGTTTGTTGATATTGTCCACATTTAGTTGTACGTGCGCTCTTCTGCTAGCCTGAATCCATCGTAGGTACTTAAACTGTTTTAGGTTTTGGAAAATGAATCAAGCGGGCCCCTTGTAAGCTAGCAAGATAGCTTTCATCATAATTGCACGTTCTGAGGACCATTTTCTTCATAACATTAACTTTTCCAAGCGCCCGCTACTGACAACCAGCATTGCTTGTGGGACAATACGGCGAGAGGGGCGTGTCAAGACAACGCGGCTCTCTGATTGGCTATTATTGTACGAGTGATCGACAGGTCGGAACGGTTCACTGGGCCAAATGAAGAGAAAATCCCATTTGCGGCGTCGCCGTTCAGGTCGACCGTGGCTGAAAAGGGGAGCGCGAGCTAGCGAAGGTAATGGCGCGCGAAAAGAGATATTTATTGCCGCTGTTTTTATTAAATCGCCGAGACAAACGGGCTCGCGTCTCCCCGGCCGACATTTCTTCATCGTCGCCTCCCCCCATAAAAAAAAAAAAAGGGAAGTCTGTGTCGTTATTTCAAAATTGCGATTGAACGTTTTTAGCTAGCTCTCTTCTTCTTTGATTCTGCCTGGCAACAAGTAAAACAGGAAGTAGAATAGAATTAAATTTGTCAACTAATATTCTTTGAAGTTGGAATCATTTTAGTGCCATTTTTGGGATTTATATATTGTTTTCTGCCTTTTTTTTTTTTTAGACCTTTGTCTGCTATTTTTCCCCTTAATAGTACTAATACTACAATTTGAATATCAATAATTTTTTAATTGTTGGACCCTAAAAATGTACTACTATGTACTTTTGTTGGGAGTCATTTCTGTGTTCTTGCCGTCGCCCGGTTTTTAGTTGCTCATCAGCACTTTAAGGGGACTCTTTTGTTTCCGCCCGCCTTGTAGTTTGTGCGTTTACTGCATTTTTTTGTTGTCGTTGTTGTTTTTTTCCGCTTAGCAAAGAAGTCGAATCAGAGCAAATCAATCGGCCGTAAATTGTTGGACGCGTTTGCGAGCAGTTTGCCATTTGTTGTGGTCGCGCATTGTTGCCCGAATCGAGGTATGTGGCCAACCGTTGCCGCTGTTTTTGGTTTTTTTGTTTTTTTTTTCTCCCCCATTTCATATAAAAACAACACTTATATCATTCCAAATTTGCAGGAGATCATATTTTCACTGAAAAATAAAAATCTCCGTCATTTGCAACGGGAGCAGAAGCGCTGCCGTTTTTGCACCGCCGGGCTTGTTTTTCATTAGCGGCGCTGGCAAACGTTTTTTTTTTTTTTTTTTTTTCCCCGAGCATATCATTCCCGACGAGCAAAAGCCCCCCCCCCCCCCCCCCGCCCCCGGCTACGGCTGAAAAACAAGCAACATATTTACTATTTCCCTTGTTTCCTCTGGTGAGACGTTGCACCCCCCCCCCCCCCCCCCCCCCCTGCAATCGCAATGAAATTGGATATGGAAATGGCAGCCGGGCGCAGGTCAGCGTTTTCTGCTGATGCCGCGCAACGCGGGTGCGGGGCGACGGGGTCCTCGGGGAAAACCGATAACGCCGACGCGGATAGCATCTCCGAGGCACGCTGACGGGTGAAACCTGGCGCGGACGACGCACGCCGACGCGGGGGAAAATAAAAAGGCGCACCGTCGATCGCTGCACTCCTAATCTGATATTTCCTCGCGCTCACGGCGACGGCTCTGCTCCAGTCCTCCGGGGGGCAACGTACTCAACAATTGGTGACAGCTCTACTTGGGCTTGCATTAAAGGGGCCAATGCCATCTTCCTGGGTTTCAAAAAAAATCTCAAATCGTTTAAAAAATAGCCTGCGTGGAGCAGTTTTTTGGGCGGCGCGGTGACTTAGCTGGTAAAGCGTTGGCCTCACAGTTCTGAGGACCCAGGTTCAATCCCAGCTTCACGTGTGTGGAGTTTGCATGTTCTCCCCTGTGCCCGCATGGGTTTTAATTTTGATTGGACACTTTAAATTGCCCCAAGGTGAGATTGTGAGTGCGTCTGTTTGTCTCCCTGTGCCCTGGGATTGGCTGGCAACCGGTTCAGGGTGGACCCCGTCTCCTGCCCGTTGACGGCTGGGATCGGGTCCACCGCTCCCTGTGACCCTTGTGAGGATAAGCGGCAAAAGAAAACGGATGGATGGATAGGTAACGAATCATCCACTGTACAGTTGAAGCATTGAATTTGGTGATTTTGTGTGTCAGTGGTATATTACAAAAATGTCATCTCAATAAAAAAAATCAATAAATGAAATTTTAGGCGAATTTTTTTGTTGCAGTGGCCTCACGAAAAAAATGTCGACGAAAAAGCCCACTTGTAGAGTTCCTCGCTGATATTTAGTCCCCCAAGACTCTCTGGCCCGATGGCGTGTCGAGATGCAAGTGGACCTTTCATATTTGCTCATATGAGGAAAAATATCCATTCATTTTCTTTGCCGCTTATCCTCACGAGGGTCACGGGGAGTGCCGGACTCACAATCACACCTACGGGCAATTTAGAGTGCCCAATTAATGTTGCATGTTTTTTGGGACGTGGGAGGAAAACCGGAGTGCCCACCCGGAGAAAAGCCAAAGCGGGCATGGACGGCGAGAACGCGCAAACTCCACACAGGCGGGTCTGGGATTGAACCCGGGACCTCAGACCTGTGAGGCCAACGCTCTCCAGCTGAGACACTGTTTATTTATTTTATTTAATTATTGTTTATCCATCCATCCATTTTCTTTGCCGCTTATCCTCACGAGGGTCGCGGGGTTGTTATTTATTTATTTATTTCTGGCCTCCACGGGAATTAATATGAATTGATGGGATCGGAGGACACCCGGGAATGTAAAATGGCCGCCCCGAGCCAAAAATCTTCATTTTTGTTTTGTTTTTTCTTCATCCTAATTTGTTGGTCTATCTGGGACAGAAATGGGATTTACCGCTAAGTGAAAATGTCCAACTCTTTTACCAGCTGAGTCACCGTGCCACCATGAGAAAAAAAAAAAAATATATATATATTCATTTTAATACATTTTCAGTCCCAACGCAGCCGCACGTCGGCCCATTTCGCCTGCACCGAAACTCGGAATTTTTTTTTTTTTTTTTTTTTTTTTTACCGGCGAAGCCGTCAATCATTCCCGTCCCGTTCCGCATCCCGTTTGTCTGCCAGTCAAATCTCCCTCCCGCGCGCCGCGACTAATGCATGAAGCTGTGCGAAGGACGGGAATCGAACGAGCGAGCGAGCGAGCGGCGTCGGACGTCCGCCCGAGTCAGCAGTTACAGTGCGCACACAGAGAATGTCAAGTGTACGTCGCCCGGGCTGTAATTGCCGTGTAATTGCTGGCAAATTGTTCCTTTCTTCTTCTTCTTTTTTTTTTTTTTTTTAATTTTATTTTTCCTTTTTTATGCGTTTAAAAAAAAAAACCCTCTCCAGGCCCCTCCTCCGGCCCGCCGATTGTTCGCCGAGCCGTCCGCGATGTGTTAACGTAAGAAATCAATCGGGCTCAACGCGCCTCCCGCGGCCCCCTTCAGCCGCTATCGATTTATCGCCGGCGCTCCCGAGATGGAGAGCGACTCTCTCGCCGTCCCGGAGACGGACGGATGGGGGAGGGGGAGGGACGATGACGACTTTGAGGGGGGAGGAGTCCGCCCCCCCCCACCTCGCCTTCTATATGCGTTTAAGGGTCATTTCCAAGTGTCCTGCTGGCAAGAAATTCCACATTTTGCCAAACTTTTTAATTGGCTACTTGGAGTTCAAATCCCGGCCCCGCCTCCGTGGCTTTTCTCCGGGTGGCCACTCGGGTTTCCTCCCGCGTCCCCAAAAACGTTGGCTTGTTGGAGACTCTAAATTGCCCGTAGGTGTGATCGCGAGTGCCACTGTGCTCGTCGATTGGCTGGCAACCGGTTCAGGGTGTACCCCGCCTCCTGGCGTATTGCTTCCAGCACTCCCGCGACCCTTGTGAGGATAACCGGCTCAGAAAATGGATCTCCGGATGCCCCCCCGCCACCACTCTTTGTCTTATTGCGACTAAATTTGAAGCACGCATAATCAACAACGGAGTTTAATTTTTTTGTCATTGCGCGGGGGCGGAGCCTAGCTGACAAGTTTGACGGATCGCACCAAAACCGGAAAGTGTCACTTCGGGGTTTCCGAAAATTCTGCCCCGGAAAGTTTCATTTAGCGACATTAAATTTGGCAATCGTGCCTATCACGAATTGACCACCGCTCCCCCCAAAAAAAAAATTTTGGTTTGCAACCGCCCATTTTATGCTCATTTTGGGCACTTCCTGGTTTTCTGAAAGATGAATTTGTTCCAGAAATATATTTTTAAAATAAAATTTCAAAGCATTTTAGTTTGTTATTCTGTGTGGAGTTTGATAAATTGCCATGAAACACAGGAGTCTAATCATAGCCCCCATTTTTTTTTTCATTTTTTTATTATTATTTATTTTTTTGGGAGAACCAACCCCTTTGAAATCAGCAAGATTAAATTTGGGAAACTTGTCTCACAAAAAAAAAAAAAAGCCTCAAGAAGCATTTTTTTTTTTAATTGCTTCTAAATTTGAAATTTACTCCAATCACAGACGAAATCTTAAATTATGACTCAAGCATTTTTTTTTTTTTTTTTGCGTGTGGAAAGATAATGATAATGTAAATTTTTAAGTATGAAACTCTGATCTCAACCCCACAATTTCTGGGTGGGAAAATTAAGTCCCAGATGCCAATTTCTGGCGGCGACGTGTTCATGTATGTACTTTCCAATGGTAAAATATGAATGTTCAGCATTGATTTGTTTCAAAAGCCATTTCTCATCGCACTTCTTTACATGCGCGTCGGCAGAATTTTGACGGTCGAACCTCTCGAAATCGAACGTTCCCCTTCCGAGACAACGAACTCCTTCTCCGTCGTTATCTTCTCCTTCTAATTACGTTTTCAACGATTTTTTTTCCCCCCGCCCGATCGTGACGCCTCGCAACCGTGAGCGACGCGACGTCTATATCCGATTTTCCTTTTTTTTTTTTTTTTTTTTAAAAACGTCTTTATCAGCGTTGCAGGTTAACTCGGAGCTCTGCCGCCTACTGCAAAAAGCGGCCTTAAAAAAACAAAACGGGAATGAAATGAAGGAAAGATGAATCAAGAGATATATTAGCACAAAAACTTCAAGCCATTTTTTTGCCACTCCCGGTGAAAGTTTACTGTCAAAGTAAACATCACACAAATTTCAGGAAATTGTCAAGATTTGAATCCATAAAATATGCTCGAAGCGGGTGAATTGCACTTGCTCGCGTACGCAAAAACCCCAAAATCTCGGCAGACGAAGAACGAGCTTTTTTTTTTTTTTTTTTTTTTTGCATTGATTTGAGATATTTTATCTCATTTTGCGACATTGCTGTTAAAAATAAACGGCCTGGCAGTGATTTGATGAGCCGTAACGTCCACTCGCAACCCTGGCTAAACGTGGCTCCTCCCCAACCCGCTGTACTTCTTTCGTGTTTAGCTAGCGCTCCGACTCTATGATGTGACATCGTATGACGTTTCGGAACCAGCCCCCAAACTGGATTTGTGAGTCGGTTCCGCATAAAACCGCATCCAGCGGATTACCGTACCGCCACCGGACGACGGCGCAGGATCCAATCAAATCTGGTGCACTAGCGGTGCGTGTCGGCGGCCATATGTCGCCTAGCGGAAGGGTACGGGGGGGGGGGGGGGATGGGGGTCTCGCAGCGGGGGCGGAAGCGCCCGATTGAAGGGGTTAAAGAGGAGATTAAAGCGATGATGTACTGCGATAATCCCGGGAGGGCGAAACCGTCAACGCCGGGCGCCACGGCAACAGATCGGGCAGAATAATCATCCCGGCGTCCGTTTCCCGTCGCAATTAGAAGTCGGCCGTGAGCCCGGTCGCAGGTCAGATCTCGGAGGTTTACGGGTTGGGACGTTGAAATTTAGGGCGGCTCTGCGGCGGGGATCACACGTACGCGCAAAGAACCACGGGGACACGCACACACACTGATGAATTTCTCATGGATTTGGGCTGACCCGGACTCCCGGGGAAAAGCGCCGACAAGGTGCAAAGTGGTTTATCCTATGAAATGGTTCACTCGGAGGGACTCTCGGACTCTCGGGTCCCTCCGAGTGGCAATCTGATCTTCCGGGGATGATAAATGGCTTCCTGCTCGAATGGCTCTTAAGTGCGCCTCCGTCTCATGTGGGTTCACGTGGGCCTCTGGTTTCACAATCGTGGGATCGGATGCGGGGTCTCTGGTCTTCCACGGGCGTCTGGACTTCGAAGTCCAACAGGTGCACGTTGGTCTGGTAACCTCCGTGAAGATGGTGGATGCACAGATAATTCTCGGAAATGTCTCAAGCGCACTCTTGAAAACCTTCAGAGCCGGTTCAGACTAGCTAAAGCGAGCGGCACGCGAGGCTAACGGCTTTAGCCGTCCGCAATCTCGGCAGCGCACCCGGCGCAGACTGCCTGGACTTGTTGGTCGGAGATTTTGCCGCTCCACAGTGCGTTCACTTAATTAACTTTCGACAGCGACGGCTAGCACGTGCTTTGCTAGCCTCAGTAAATTCAGCCAATTGGAAGACAGGATGCTAAAAATGTGATCAGCGATTAGTCGGCTTCATGCTGTAAAAGTCATTGCATTATAAAGTCATCTTGAAGAGTCTGTTCATAACGTGATTTCTTAATGATGCCACAAGTTGGCAGCAAAGGCCTACTTTTGTCTAAATAGAGCTCCTCAACTCCTTTCAACATCGTTCTTCAATTCTGTCATTGCTTTGCCCTGAGCACAACTTTCATGTTTGTGCATTTTTGACTCCCTTTATGACATCTTAGTGTGAAAGAACAACAATCGGCGTAGTTCCGTCGCTGTCAAACGGCAAAACGGGTCAACTTTGACCCGGCCGAACGTCCCCGATCGGGACACCCTCCCCCCCCCCCCCTCCCGTCTCGCTTCAACGTTTGCCCAACGAGCGACTCGCGCCCCTCGTAAATCTGCTGAGTGCGGCGATCGTCACTCGCCGCGTTGCCGGAGAAGCCCGCTGGCGGGTCGGGGGGAAAAATAATTACATTCTCAGCGAGTCTTAATTGCTGCCTCGCGAGCTTCCCCCTTTTTCACACACCAACAAAGAAGACTTTCATTCCCTGCCCACCGCCGCCGCCGCCCCCCACTCGGGCTCTGCCTGAGTGTCCTGTCCTGTTTTAAGTGGTTTTATCTCGTAACTCCAGAAGAAGGTCCCGTCAAAAAAAAAAAAAAAAAAAAAAAAAAAAAAGCCTCTAAGTGGTTCCCGCTATGTCTTGGTCGGTGGGGGGAAAAAAATGAAAAAAAAAAAATAAAAGAAAAAAATCCATGCCAGCTTTCTGCTTTGCAACTTATTTCGTTCTCGTCAGTCCCCCCCCCCAACCCCTTCCGCCCCCCACGCTTTTTTTTTTTTTTTTTTTTTTTTTGCAATCCTCTGAAAGTGACCCGCGTCATTGTCTCTTGTGTGGAACGCGAGCGTCCGAAATGGCGGCGGATTTGATTGCGCCGCTTTATGAACGAGATGACGATAAATGGGCATCCCGGCTGAAATTAATACGACGTCGCGGATTCTCTTTGCATTTTACGCAGGACGAATAATGGAACATTTTTAATCACGTGTACGCAATTTGCCGTACTTGTCCGCGGTGTGCCCGACCATCAATCAAGTGCGAAATTAAACAAATGAATAACTTTCACCTGAATATTTTTGTGGCTGCAAATAATTTTACGATCAAAGGCGCTGAGATACGTTTTCTTCGTAATCTGACCCGTTTTAGCGTGAATGTCGAAGTTGCCGGGAGATAAAGTTAAATGCTTGTAGGCGTTGGCCTCACGGTTCCGAGGTCCCCGGTTCAATCCCGGACCCGTCTTTGTGGAGTTTGCATGTTCTCCCTTGTACCTGCGTGGCTTTTCTCCGGGTGAGCACTCCGCTTTCCTCCCACATCCCAAAAAACACGCAAAATCAATTGGACACTCTAAATTGCCCGTCGGTGTGATTTCTGAGTGCGACTGTTTGTCTCGATGTGCCCTGCGATTGGCCGGCGACCGGTTCAGGGCGTACCCCCGCTCCCTGCCCCGTCGACAGCTGGGATAGCCTCCGGCGCTCCTTGTGAGGATAAGCGGCAAAAGAAAGTGGATGGATACGTCGGTAACGAATCGTCCGCTATAACATGTACAGTTTAACCATTTAATTTGGTGATTTTGTGTGTACCGTCAGCGGTATGTTACAAAAATGTCATCAAAATTGAAAAAAACAACAACATTTTTAATAAGCGGCTAGGAAAATGGATGACTTGGCACCGCTCACTCTGAATGTGCCATTCATGTGCGTCTTGTTGCTTCTTTAAGAGCGTTGACTGCCATTGACGGCTTTAGAAGTCAAATATGCACGTTAATTGGTAAGTTTATGAGTTTTAAAATAGCCAGGACATATTTGAAAATGACAACATATTGCATACACTTGAGAAGTTGTGAGCGCTGGCACAATTCAAAGACGACGCTAATGACAGGGGAGGTGCCGGGCGTCCCCAGGCAGTTGGATTTACGGCGACGGGCGACGACTTCGCCCGTTTTGACTGATTGGAAACATCGGGAACGCCAGATGGAGCGTCGTAAATTTCTCCGGCCGGGATCCGAAGCGCCCCCGGGTGCGATTTTGTTCGGTTCGCTCGAATCCTCCGCTGGGCTCGCTTGTCATCCTCGGAAAGCGTTGTGTCCTCCGTCACGCGAATGCATCGCTAACTCCGCCATCTTTCTTTGTTTTTTTTTTCGCAAGATGTCTTTTTTTTTTTTTTTTTATTTAAATGATGTTTGTCACAATTTGAGCAACACTGGGGGAAAAAAAAAAAATCTACTACGAGCAACAGTTAAAAAATATTAAAAATCAAGTCAAGGCAGTGAGCTTGTTTGATAGTTATGGCCCGGTCACACCATGACGTTCTGGAAACGTTGGTTGTCGCCCGTGGTCGCCGGGATAGCGCCAGAAGAGCGTCGTTTGAACGCCAGTGAACGTCAATAACGTCGCCGGGAATCGGCGGAGAACGCCGGTCCGGAAAAAGGGTTTTGAACACGCACAAAAGTTGTCACCGAGACCAGCGTTCATCAACGTTTAATTTTAAACGCTGCAGAACGTTCGTGGAACCTTTTACTAACGTTCGCCGCCGAGCGTTACGCGCGCTTGGCTATCGTTAGCTAGTCGTTACAGTAGCGTTACTTGGTTGTTACTTAATCGTTTGCTGTGCAGCGAACGACTCACTGGCGACCTGTCGACGACCGCCGAACAATCCCGTAGCGCGCGCAGCGTGTAACTAAAGTCGAACGAACGTCGTTTGGAGCGCGTCGAGCGTCATTCGTGCGTTTCCCGAACGTCCATGCGTCCGGGTGTATAAACCGACGCTTTGCATTCTTACCTGCAGCGCTAGTTGCTGAAGTCCGCACACCACCTTTTTGTCTGTTCGAACTCACGAGAACAACTGAAGCGAGTACGAAATTTCCAACGTTTTCGTTCCCGTTCCACTGTAAAAATGACACGCCAGCAAAACGGCTATTCTGTCGTTATTCACCCGTTTAGTCACACGCTCAACACGCTCGTCTAACGTCGACGAATCGCTCGCACGCGCGCTAATGGTTTTTAGGGGTACTTTATTTGGTCGCCGTTACACGCTTCTCGTGCGTTAGACGCACGTCAAGTCGCGCGTCAGACGCACGTTAATCACACGGCAGATGCGTCATCCGCGTTTGAGAACGCTGAAAAATCAAACGATTGAAATGTTCAGAGGACGTTGACCAGAAGGTGATGGTCATGACGGGTCCGTTAGCTGGAAACCTGCGATCATTCCATCGTTTGGCCACCCTTCTTTGTGCGTACGGCGGGGGTGGGGGGGGGGATTATATAAAAAAAAAAAAAAAAAAAAAAAAGTTGGCTTCTGACTTTGGGACCTGAGAAGACCCCTGAAACGCTGTAGCAAGACTTCCCCTTGGGGCGGTGGAGACGGGGAGCAAACACCGAGCACTTAGCACCCGATAGCGTTCAGGCACGCGCTAGCTAGGGCGCATGCACACGTATACGCAAACACATCAACACACGCACACATGAATATGAGTAAAAGAGCAGACAGCATATTTGTTGCGTGCCGTCAGCATCAAAATTGGATCTCCTTGCCGGCCAAGGTCACGGCGTCAACAAGTCTTCCCACTAACTCGGGCGCGCACACACCAAAAAAAAAAAAACGTCGACAAAGACAAATAGCACCGCTCGCACAAACGCGACCGCCCTCTCGCCCCGGGCGGCAATCTGCGAGGTGGCTGCACTGCGGCACGTCCCGCCCGCCCACCCACATACCCACACCTTCATCATCGCTCTTATCATAACATTGTTACGTACGTTAACGTCTTCTCCATCTTTTTTGGCCCCGCCCGTCTGTTGTGCGTCCGCGGTGTGTTTCCTGTGTGCGTTTGCGCCGAAAGTGACGGCGTGCAGGCACGTGCACGGGTGGACGCTGAGTGGCGCTCAAGCACCTGGGCTTTCCCTCCCCCGGATGACAAACGTGTTGTTCAATATTTAACGAAAGCAAATGTTAGCCTCTCCGTCATCCGTTCCGCGCAAAAGTGCTTTGATATCTGATGGGCAATTATATGAGTTTTTGTTAGCTTCTTATTTTATTTCAAAAATAACCACATAGTAGTACACGTAGTACATGGTAGTCCACAGGACCAATTAGGCATAACGTTTTTTCTTGATAATATTAATAAAGAGCAATAACCTCCTCGTTCACATCATTTATCGGGTGCTCTATTTTATTTCAATTTTTTTGGCACAAAGTTGTGATGAATTCTAAGTGAGAATTGTATGATTATTTTTTTTTTTGGGGGGGGGGCATCACAATATTTGTATTTTGGGCCGTTATTCATTCTCAATTCAATTTAATAGTTTGACTTCTTTTTGAATTTTTAACAAAACCGTGTTAACAAAAATATTAATAATGTTTTTGTCTCAATCATAGGAAGAACTTTGAGTAGTATTAATTTTCATGTCCTTGTATTTTCATAAATTAATGTAATGTGAATAATGTAATTTAATTTGGCCATTACTATGTTTGTTTTATTTTGAAGGGAATTCATTATCAACCCACGCATCACATTCAAAATATTTTTTTCATGAGCTTATGCAGCACAATTTTATTGCATTTACATTAAATATTCATTTGTTTTCATAACTAATTATTTACTCTTTGTAAACGTTGAACTTGAATAATATTTAGTGCTTTGTAAAACAATATGACTAAATAAAAAAAAAAAACAACTGACTATTCAAGACGATAAAAGTGAAGATGCTCACTTTTAAATATGAATATGAATATATCGCCTCGTAAACAAAACACAATATGTGCTGCTAAATTATTTAAAAAAAATCATAATCTCAACAGAAGAGGACGTTAAGGAATACATATTATCATATAACATGATGTGAAGCCAAAACTACAACAGGTGGTATGGAGTAAATATGAATATATTAACGTATAAAAGAATGACAATCAATGGGAACTGCTACACTGAACAAAAAAATGAAATACATTTTTGGTGAACTGCGGTGAATTATGCAAGTGAGACAAATTGAGACTCGGTGATGCAGCATGCGGCTCATTGTTCACAGTTAAGTTCTGGTTGTACGCTCTGTTCTGAGTCGCTGTCAACGAAAACTCTTTCCTCATTATTCAGCGGACACAGAAAAAACATATTTTTCTCGATTTATTACTGCAACTCTCCGCCGCAAATTGGCCCAAAAATTATTTGGTATGTTGTTCCTAAGAAACACGATCCTCCCTTTACGAGAATAAACGCTGACGTGAATGCATCCCGATGCTCGCGTTGTTTATTTGGTTTTTTTTTTTTTTTGTTTCTGCATTTTTATGCGACTCGACTTCGCCACTGCGGCCCCCCCCCCCCCTTTTTTTTTTTTAATTTTTATTTTTCCTGAGGTCATTGCTTGTATGAAAGTTTAATTTCCCAGTCAGGACAAGTTAAGTTTATTTGTGTGGCCCGGCGTCGTATTTAATGTCTCAAAACCGGGAGGGAGGGAGGGAGGGAGGGAGGGAGGGGGGGGGGGGCGGTTAGGGTTTTTTTTTTTTTTTTTTTGGGGGGGGGGGACGACAACAACAACCCTCTAACCTTTATTTCAGTTCAACGCGAACGCTCCAACACGCTAACGGATGATTGTGCGCTTGACAGCAGCAGTTCTTGTGTGTTTGTGTGCAAAGGCGCGCCGGTCCGTCATTGGGACAATGTGGGTGACGGACTCACTTCACCGATTGCATGGTGAGCTCCAAGGACAGGCAGTGGAGAGAGGAGCAGGTGATTTGTCGGCTAGGATTGAGCTCATCTCCTGCAGGTCTCCCCCCCCCCCCCCGCGCTTCGACTCTTCTTCCTCCTCCCCCTCCGCATGCCGTTTTATTTTGAAGGTCCAGCTCCTTGCGTGCGTTGCGGTCGGTTTCATTTCGGTGTTAAAACCGACGTGGCGAATGAAGCTTTTTATATACCGACCCTATCTGTCACGAACCTCGGACCCAAACGCAGCACTTCGAGGCGCGGGCACAATGTTCAATGTGGTTTGTCCCGGAAACCGGGTCATGCACGGCGTGCAGCGGTCCGACAAGGCGGCGGCGCAGATACGCTAGGCTAGGCGGGATCTAAAAGACGTGCTAACTAACTCAACAAGACAGGATCAAACTTAAAGGCACAGAATCGCCGTGACTGGGGTTACTCTAACTGACACGTAGACGCGGAGAGTCCCACGGGCAGTGAATGCAACTCGCTAACGCGAGGCAACGAACTGGCAAATGCCAGTGACGAAAAAACTCTACCTGTGAATATACTTCCATTTTTTTTCCACTTCCAGGTTTAAGACAATAATTTAAACCTTTTCCATCAAGTACCGCCTCAAAAAAAATCACTCGAGTGACTATTATTAAAACACTGATCATTCATATTTAAAATTTGAATTTAGTGACATTATTGTAAGCCACTGTAACACTTTGCATAGTTTGAACATTAGCTATTAGCGCCGTACTGAAATATTGGGAAATGAATTATGCATTGAAAGGGAAATTCCGGTGATTTGGATTAACGACGTATCCAATAGGTCACGTAATATGAACTGTGTTTTGAAAATATGAGGTCAATCCGCTTTCATTTCACGGCGTTTTGTGAAGATTTTTTTCGACAATCGTGAATTTCCGGGGGCGCCGCCATTTTGGCGAGCCACGTGCGGCACCAATGGCTCGATTACACGGGACACAATCATGGCCAGCGCTAATTTCTCGGACTTATCCTCACCTGATGAAGAAATGCAAGTATCGATTGATCGGGAATACGCAGGAATACTTCCGTACAGATTTGAACCTGTGGCCGTAATTTAATATTCGAGACGGGAACGACGCGGAGTCTGACGAGCGAGCTCCGGCGGTGCTAATTCCTTCACGTACCGCGAGTTGGGAGCATTTGTACCGCTTGTCGTTTTTTTGTACTACACTGAGTATTGAGTTTTTGGAGCAGTAGTTCTCAAACCGTATCGTCGGCAAGAATACCAGTTTAAAGGTCAACGCAATGCAACACACACGTATAAAGCATTTCGCCACACGAAAAATATGAATCCAATCCTTGACAGGAATCCATTTTGGAATGTAGTCCACTGCATCCTGTACTTGTACTACACCGTTACAATATTAGTCGAGTGTTTCGCAGTACAAATGGATCCCCGGGCTCGAATAGCAGTTCGGGAGTTGATTCACCGCAACACGCGTCAAATCCGCAATTCCGTTTAGAATGTATGCCGCGCCGCTCGGCCCCGCCGCGTTGAATAATTACTCAGCCCACTGGTTAGCTTGCGCAAAGCCTTCCCCAGCCGCCCGCGCGCTCCGCAATCTTAGCGAACAGTCGGATTAAACGCACCTCGCGCGCGGTTCAAGTCCAAGGACGACACCTGAAAGCAATCCCGGCGCTCTTCGTGTGCGAACGCGCCGCTCGCGCGTTTGCTCATTAACAAAATCCGCACGTACGCGTTCGGTCACAGCTGCGCCCGAGACCCACTGGGCTGCATCGCATTTCAATGGGGACGCGCCAAAGATGACACTTTTTTCCCCGTTAGGTGTGAATCCTCCGCGACGTCGGACAGAAAGTGTTTTTCGGCGGGGGGGGGCACCGCAGACGCACGGGGTTAGCTTAGCGTCGGCAGGTGCGAAACTATTCCAGCGTTCCTTTGCGCGTTGGCATCTCGCGGTAGCAACAGGCACTTTTTCGACGGGCCTCTGTTCTTTTTCGGTACTTTACAAATACTGCAGTTCTGCAACTACCTGAACCAGTAGAAAAACAGCTGATCGGTTTTGCAGTTGGCGCGAAGCGACACAAGCAGCAATCGGCACTTCCGTTTTTAATCCGCCAAAGTCTGATGGAGAAGATCTTCTGCGACATTTTCCCAGATGGAATCGGGAAGAAATTAAGCGCCCAGAGTGGGACGAGTTATTTTTTTTTTTTTGTACCCGATTCCGCTGGCTCGGCGCGGTAGTCCCGCGCTGTAGTAGTGTATACCCGATCACCGGCTCCTCCGGTACTTCGCAGCACGGCTGCCCAACCGACTCGTGCCTCAGTAGGTCGGGAGGGTTGTCCAAGCCGGATCTGTAGAAGTTGATCAGCGTTGTTAGCGTAGTCTCCTGACTTCTTATTACTTTGTTTATAAGACTCAAAATTGTCATTTTTTTATAAAGTTCCTGCGACATTATTTCGCTAAAGTCTTTTAGAATAATAATAATAATAATAATAGAATTGAAATTTTTTCAACATTTCATTTTTCGGGTGTGCGGAGCAAGCGTCGATACTTTTGTGCTAATTATTTTCATTTTCGGGTTAAGTTTAGCAAGCTAAATGAATCGGTTAAAGTCTAGAAACGTCTATGAGGCTGTTTTTAACCCTTTATTTGGTTGTAGATTGAAATGATTATTTTCAATTGATGTTTATGATGCCGTTTTTCCCACTTTATTTGGTTGTAGATTGAAATGATTATTTTCAATTGAAATGACCTCTGAATCAAGTTCCTGGGCCAATATTTACATCATGGTTTTATTCCAGTTTAGGTTTTTATTTTGTTTGTCAACATTTCATTTTTCGGGTGTGCGGAGCAAGCGCTCGATACTTTTGTGCTAATCTGATTAAACGAATTTTTTTTAATATCTGTGAAGTTTAGCAAGCTAAATGAACGCATTAAAGTCTAGAAGTGTTTATGATGCCGTTTTTCCCACTTTATTTGGTTGTAGATTGAAATGATTATTTTCAATTGAAATGACCTCTGAATCAAGTTCCTGGGCCAATATTTACATCATGGTTTTATTCCAGTTTAGGTTTTTATTTTGTTTTTCAACATTTCATTTTTCGGGTGTGGGGAGCAAGCGCTCGATACTTTTGTGCTAATCTGATTAAACGAATTATTTTTAATATCTGTGAAGTTTATCAAGCTAAATGAAGTCTAGAAATGTTTATGATGTCGTTTTGAACATTTTGTTTGGTTGTAGATTGAAATGATTATTTTCAATTGAAATTACCTCTGAAAGTAATCAATGAATTTAATTTGTTACACATTTTTTTTCATTTCCATGGCGATTTTTATGTTAGTTCGCGTTGGCTTGTTTTTCGTCACGTCAGGGACGTCACCTGGTAACGTTAGCATGATCACATTGAAGCGGACAAGTATACGCTTGTGGGCTTTTGAGTCCGCATTATGATTTATAATTGAGCGTTTTCCAGCGCGGCATTCATGTCTGTTTATGGTTACGGAACATGCCGGAGACATAATTGCTCTTTCACAATTATTTTCCCGCGCGCACGGAAGGGCGAAAAGATGCTCCGAGAGCTCTTCACGAGGCGCTTATTATTATTATTTTTTTTTTGCATTCAATCCCGCGATCGACGGCGCTCCGCCGCAAGGCCGTCGCAGTGTGCCGCGCGGAAAAGAAACGGTTCATATCATAGCGCATATTTTACAAGGCTTCCCGGACACAATAGGGTTCATGAAAAAAAATGAAGAAGAAACAACGGTAAAACAAATATAATGACCAATTAAAATGACCGATAAACTGCCAGATGGACGCGGTAGCAAATGTTAACGCCGGCGATGTTATTGGAACGCATTATGCTAATGAGAACGGATGACTTTTGGAAAAGTATTACTTTTGGGTCATGCGCGTCAGCAGTTTTTGCTTTCTAAAAAAAAAAAAAAACCGCCGTGCGACATTTAATCTCGCGCACATTTTCAGTTGAATCGTCACAAATATGTCTGTACGCGTTCGTGTTCTTTTTTGCGCACATGTACCCAGCAAATTTGTCGGAATGCTTTTTCAACGAGTTTTGATCACGACCGAGAGACGAGCGTTTTTGTTTTTTTTTTTTTTTTTGTTTGTTTTTTTGGTTGTTTTTTTTTTTCCTCGGCGTGTTCGTTTCATTTCGGGTAGTGAGAATGTCGGTTATCCAAATACAACCTGGAGACGATGAACAAGTTTCTTTTTTACTTGCAGAATATTCCGGGCACTTATGAGTTAGGCAGGAGCTCACGAGTGCAAAGGTACAGAGAGAGAACGCACATCTTTTGTCTTGTCGGAAGGGGGGGACGACGGTGGGTATCGAACCTGTGGCACTTTCCACTAGACAAAGAATTTCTGTCTGTACCGATTCTAGCTGGTATCAACTAGCGCATTTCTAAGCCCAATTTATTACGACAAAGTTTCTAGTATACAGTTCAGCAAGGTTAGCCTACGTGCAGAGACGCGCGATATCACTCAAGGACACATCAAGCTACAGAACAGACCTGAGGAAATTATGCAGTCATGACTAAATATTGTCCAAGGCGCCACGTTTAGCCTGTGTCGTAAGCGGAAGCTCGCGAGATTCTTCTCTCCGTAGGGCAATTGCGAACATTACCAAACCAAGTTATCTTACCTTATCCGCCGCGGCAGCTAACGAGGCTAACAATGCGCAGCAGCTCATCAAATCCTGACGTTAGCGTTAGCTTAATTCGCGAAAGCACCACAACGACAGGCGACCAATGATGTGTGTTTGTCCCGTGCAGACGTTCTGCGAGCGCGTTCCCACCTCCTCGCAGCTCAAACATCGCTGGTCCGACTCGGAAAGCGCCCGGGAGATGCCGGCCAAGGTAAGTCAACCCCCGGCGTCTCCGTTGCCACGACGGGCCGCCCGACCGCGCTGCAGACTAAAACGTCCGCCGTTTGTTTTTCGATCTCGCCGCGTCCGTTTTTATCTTCGACATCGTACAAAGTTCGAAGATTTGACAGAATTGTAGACGTCGTCCGATTGACGACGGCGGCAAAACAAACGATGATGTCATCACCACAAATCAAAGCGTTCAGTCAGATCAATGCCACGAAAGTATCATAAAAATGCTTTTCATATTGTCGCATTCGTTTCCATTTTTCTTTCTCTCGCCGCTAAGCTAAGCTAGTTCCCAAATTTTTGCGGATGTAATTTTCAGCGCCCCCTTGTTTCATGCTAGTTTTTTGGTTGTGCCCCCCCCCCCCCCCGTCATAAAACCGCGCCCACCCCAGTTTGAAAACCACCGAGCTAAGGGATCCCACTTCTGACACCAATTTTCTTGCCGTCAGAACATCTTGAATCGAGAACTGCGTTTGAATCGACGCACTTTTCCGGTCTCGTTCGTTTTAGCCGAAATTCCGAATGTAGCAAAACTGTTTTTAGCGATCTCGCTAAGCCAAACGAGAAAACCGGCGTGAGAATTTGGATCCAGACAAAGAAAATGTGACGAGATTTCTGCGGCGTCTCCTTATTTGCATTTTCAAATCAATACCTGTTTTAGCTTTGACGCGGCTCAAAGCAGCGTGACGCTAGCCGGTCGCATCCCCCGCTGCTGTTCCGTCTCATTTGTTTTTGCTTTTTTGATCCGTTCACTCAAACCCCACCGCGGTCGCGTTAAACCCTCGCCGCGTGGAAGCGGCTCGAGCTGGGGGTGGGGGGGGTGTTCCTCCCCAAAAAAAGCGCCTTCGTTACAGACCAAGTCCCCCCACCCCCACCCCCACGCTGATAAGATTGAGAGATTCATTTACAAGTGTTAATAGCCTGTCGGCGTTCCGTCAACGTTGGCTTCCCGCGGCCGGTTTTTAGTTGAAAGGGTCCTCGCGGTTCCCCCGCGGGCTCCGTCTGAAGGGTCAGTGCGTAAAGTTGCTCGAGGGGGGTGTCTGTCGGCGATCAAATCCTCTCTGATTATTTTCACTGCACTTGTCACTTTCGTGAGCAAACTACATCTCCGAGCCAATCGTTTGTTTAAACACCCCGGCGGCTTTTAAGGCACGTGCTACCTGCTGATAAATGCTAAACGAGCTGAATTAAAATCCGCTCTTTGAGTCTTGGAGAAGCTCAAAGGTCTCCTACTTTGTTTGTTAAGGTTGAGAGGAAGGGAAGATTACAAAATGGATCATTTGGCCAGCGGCTTTCGCGTTGCGTGACATTGGGCCCGACGTAGCGATTCAGCTCGTCTCAATAGATTACGGCGCGGAAAAGCGTGCGCGAGGCCGTCCGTCGGCGGAAACATCTGACCTTGTCTCGGAAAACGTTCGCCGTCAATAAGCGCGCCGTTCATATTTCGACGAAAGGCCGCAGAGATCATTTTTACCCCGTCTCTGCGCCAACGGAAACTTTCACTGCAAAATTGATGTGAAGAGTAGTGTCCCTTAGCTTGTCGGGGACAGGAAAGCGAACTACGCGATCAGCCAGTTGTGTCATCTGACTCGGTGCGACACGGTGGACGTCGTTCTTGCGCCGGTCCTTGTGGCGGTAGTTTTTGCCGCCCTTGCGTGCCGGAGCCGTTTGCGTGGACAGCCTTGAAGCCGTGGTTGTCGTCACCCCTCATGGTTCCCCTTGGTTTGTATTATTAGGTGGTACCTAGCGGGTGGGAGGTGCTGGAAGAGCTCGTGACCAGGTTGTGGAGGGTCCGAGGGGATTTTGTCTACTCTTGCCGACAAACCTTTTGATTTGAACAAACAGTTTTGATTGTCCGTTGTCATTTTCTTTGCTACCGTCATTGGTTTCACCCTTTTTCCAGTAGTTGTTCCTGTTCTGTGCCCGATTTGTGGTCATCTTGGTGGCAGCGGTGGTCTGTGTTGCCGGTAGACGTCGTTCTTGCGCCGGTCCTTGTGGCGGTAGTCCTTGCCGCCCTTGCGCGCTGGACAAGAGCCGCCCTTGGAGCCGTGGTTGTCCTCAGCCCTCGTGGTTCCCCTCGATGCTAGTTTTGGTTTGCATTGTTCGGCGGTACGTACCAGATGGGAGGTGCTGGAAGAGCTCGTGACCAGGTTGTGGAGGGTCCGAGGGGATTTTGTCTACTCTTGCCGACAAACCTTTTGATTTGAACAAACAGTTTTGATTGTCCGTTGTCATTTTCTTTGCTACCGTCATTGGTTTCACCCTTTTTCCAGTAGTTGTTCCTGTTCTGTGCCCGATTTGTGGTCATCTTGGTGGCAGCGGTGGTCTGTGTTGCCGGTAGACGTCGTTCTTGCGCCGGTCCTTGTGGCGGTAGTCCTTGCCGCCCTTGCGCGCTGGACAAGAGCCGCCCTTGGAGCCGTGGTTGTCCTCAGCCCTCGTGGTTCCCCTCGATGCTAGTTTTGGTTTGCATTGTTCGGCGGTACGTAGCAGATGGGAGGTGCTGGAAGAGCTCGTGACCAGGATGTGGAGGGTCCGAGAGGGGATTTTGTCTACCCTTTCAGCAATTTGATTGTCCGTTGTCATTGTCCTTGCTGCCCTCATTGGTTTCCCCCTTTCTGCAGTAGTTTTTGCCGTTGTGCCCACCCTCAGGACCCCATTTGTGGTTGTCCTCTTCTGGTCGTCCTGGTGGCAGCGGTGGTCTTGTTTACCGAGGCCTCCGCGGCCCCTCCTCTGCCCATTTGTGGCCATTTCTCGGGCTCCGTTCACATCCTCACGATGAAGCGATAGCAGCCTATTGCACCTTTTTAAGTTTCCTTCGGAGGAAGTCATCCCGACGCCTCAACTCCCAAGTACATGTGAAAGTACAATCTCGGTCCTTCTGAGTCATCCTCCATCTGCGGTTTATCTCACTCTGCTTTCGCTTGTGATTAAATTAGCACGAAGCTTACGCACACATCTGTGTAAAACCAGCCGAGCGTTAGCGCCTGACGCCTTTGACGACGAGCGGAGCGCGAGGCGTCGTATATCTTTTCTGTTTTCTCGTAAGAGCCCGGCGAGCGGGCGACGAATGTTTACGGCAGCGCCGCTGTGCCGACGGCCCTCGCCGATGTCTCGGGGCCCCCGCCGGCGATCAAAGCGCAGGCAAAGTCCGCTAACGTCTGCTGCGGAGGGGACACGGTGAACCGCGAGAAGCTAGTCGCACAGATAGTAGAGCGAGCTGCCTATCTTTGACAGGATCCGGCGTCAGTTCTACGACCCCAATTTAGACTCAAAAGTGGTTTTACTTTAAATCGCCTTCAAAGGATTGTCAGACTTACGTTTCCACGTGTTCCGCTTGTGGTTGAATCGTAGTCCCTTTGTGCGACTAGTCGACCGAACCACCGATGGGTGCACCCCTTGTGGGCACCGCGGAGGTCGTCCCTGGAGTTGCTACGGCGGTCCCCCGTCCGTCCTTGCGTGAATGTGAAGCCGTCGCCCGAGCTTCCGGATTTGACCTCGACGAATGTCATCATCAGTTTGATGACTAGCCACAAATCCCAAATCTCTGTCCGCCCGTCAAAGCCTGAGGCCGTTTCACTTTGTCGGACTCGGACAAACAAAAAAACGTTTTCTGCTGAGCGCTGAAGAATGGAAAAAGCCGGAAAGAAACCAAGAACGGATTCTACTTTCGATATTTTGACAGTCTTGAACGATCAGCTTGCAAAATGTTGAAATCTGCCTTGAATATTACTGGAAATCTTAAATTGCACGTATGTTTTTGTCACCACTTTAGCCAGACAGCCATTTTTTTTTATTATATTTGTCCATTTGACCTTGCATCATTTTTTTTTTCATACGTATAATTTGCACGGCTCATTTGTTCCTTTTCCTGCGCAAGCCAATTGAGTTTCTCCGCATTAAAAAAAAACAAAAAACAAAAAAAACATAAAGCGCTCCCGTTGTAACGCATTTACCGTTAGCCGTCTATTAGCGTGCCCTGCGCTCATTTACATATTAATAAGCCCGCGTTCTCCGCCCCGCATGCAAAACGTAAAACAAACGCGGCACATTCCACCCCTCGTTAGTCCTCCGGCGCGGACGTAGCAATAATCAGAAATCGTGCGCCGATTCATCGCAGCTGAGCTCGGGGCGGGGCCGCGGTGATTCCTGGGGTCCGTCTCGGGCCCGTTCGAAATGTGCGACCATTTTACGTTTTCCTGTTCGGAGATCGCCTTACGACTTGTTTACATAATGTCTGATGGCGCCCACGCCGTTTACTATTTTATGCGGGATGATTTTTTTTTTTTATTTTAATTCACGGCACACGCGTCGGTATCAGGGTCCTTCGAGGCGCTAACGTCCTTCGCAGAGGATGTTTGGAGGGCGGCAGTCCGAAAAGACTTGATAATGTTTGCCACAAGCTTGATCGATTTGTTTTAAATTAGCGAGGTATCAAGGTATCAAGGTCGGGTTTGGGCGTGGAGGGGTTTTTCGACCCGGAATTAAAGGCTCCTAATTACGGTGGAGCGTTTCAGTGATTCCGTCGCCTCGTCTAAAAAAAACAAAAGAAAATAATAAATCTTTGGTCTTTTGTCTCCTCGCAGAGGATGAGCTGCAGCTACCTCCTGTGCACCATCCTGCTCTTCGTGGCCGTCCTGCTGGCCGTCACGGTGACGGGCACCATCCTCTTCATGAACCACAACCAGGCCCCGCCCATGTCGGACGGCGTGCCGCACATCTCCACCAACCAGGACGAGGCCAACGCCCTGGTGACGGTGGAGCGCGGCGACGGCTCCCGCGTCAACATCTTCATCGACCCCAACTGCCCGGACTACAGCGGCAACTTTTTGCGGCTGGAGGGGGTGCAGACCTCGCTGCTGCACTCGCTCACCGACCACGACTCGGACCTGAAGTCGGTGAAGGGCCAGGACCGAGCGCTGCTCGTCAGCCTGGCCGAGGAGGTGGCCAAGTTGTCCGCCCACGCCGGGCAGCTGAAGATGGACTACGAGTCCTTGCGCCGGGGGCAGGGGAGCCTGGGTCAAGACCTCAACACGCTGCAGTCGGAGCAAGCCCGCCTCATACAGGTAGGAACTGAATCCAATCCGTAAAGCTGTTCACCGTGACTAAGACCAGTCTTGTTTTCAAGCAGCTGTCTTGTGGATCAAAATGTAAATTAATTTCAGTTTTGAGGTTTATTAAAAGGCGATCTGGTTCAGGGTAGCGCTAGCTGTTCATTAGCTAAGCGCTAACAAACGTGGGTGGAATCACAATCGTGAAAACGCAATAAATGATTCAATAAAAACAATCAGCAAAGGCCGGTTTTAAAGTATTGCATCCATCTAAAACCGCGCCCGGCTAATGGGCCCCCCATCCCTATCAGCGCGCGGCCGCTCTGTTCTTCCAATGTTACTTTGATATCGACGGCGTCGGCACAAAACGCCCGCCGCGGCCTCCGGAATCTATTTTTTGCGCCATTAACGTTCGCCGGCGAAACTACTTTCAAAGCAAATGTAAACAAACGACGGACGCGCATTGATTTTGCGCCGGAAGCTTCGTTAGATTTTATTTATTTGTGTTTTGGAACGCGCGTGTCGGCGCGGAGTCAGCCCCGATGCTAATTTTGCTGGCAGTTTTCAAATGGCGGCGAGTCATTGAAGATGTTTCCGAGCGAGCGGCGCCATTCAATTAATCGCACATAAATTTCATTTGTGAATACGGGCCTGGGAAGAAAATGGAAAGGCTTTTAGCTTCGCAACATCCAAATGGATTTTTATTGACGAGGTTTTCTGAAGAAACGCGGCGCATCGGGTCGAGTCTCTCCATTTTGACTCCGTTTCATCGCGCGCCGAGAGAAAACACACGCTTGTAAAAATCTCCCCTCGGAGGAAGACCGCTTCGGGCCGGCGCGTCAAATTTGTGTGCGGGTCACCTGATGCGGTTTGACCCGCCTCGACTGCGAGGCCCGGAAAAGGGGTCGACCGGTGAGGTCTCGGTCCTGAACGTGGGCGAGGGCGGCAGATGACGGGGTGGTTTCCAGGCAACGCTTAGGGTTCCAAGTCAAGGTTTTAAGCAAGGGTCAGGTTTTCAAATGAGGATGAGGTTCTTTGAGGTTTTGTAGAAAAACAAAAAAATCCAGGTTTAGGGGGAATGTTTGAATTGGATTAGGGTTTTCCAACTGGGTTTGGGTTTCAACCAAGGCTTGGAGTTTCAAGTCAGGTATGTATGGTCTCAAACCAAGGTGAGGTTTCAGACAAGAGTTAAGGTTTTGCGTGAGACCGCATTGATTTCAACCAAGGCTTGGAGTTTCCAGTCAGGTTTAGTGTCTCAAAATGACTTTTAGCACAAAATTTTAGGGTCTGGGTTTTGTTTTAAAGAAGGGTCAAGCTACCGAGCGGTTTACTCTCGGGTTTGCAGACTGAGTCAAGAGCTCAGGGTTTCAAATTTTGGTTTCAGACAGGAGACAAGGTTTCGATTTAGCGTTCGAGGTCAGTTGTGTGGTCTCAAACCAAGGTTAGGTTTCAGACAACAGTTAAGGTTTTGCGTGAGACCGCATTGATTTCAACCAAGGCTTGGAGTTTCCAGTCAGGTTTAGTGTCTCAAAATGACTTTTAGCACAAAATTTTAGGGTCTGGGTTTTGTTTTAAAGAAGGGTCAAGCTACCGAGCGGTTTACTCTCGGGTTTGCAGACTGAGTCAAGATCTCAGGGTTTCAAATTTTGGTTTCAGACAGGAGACAAGGTTTCGATTTAACGTTCTAGGCCAGTTGTGTGGTCTCAAACCAAGGTTAGGTTTCAGACAAGAGTTAAGGTTTTGCGTGAGACCGCATTGATTTCAACCAAGGCTTGGAGTTTCCAGTCAGGTTTAGTGTCTCAAAATGACTTTTAGCACAAAATTTTAGGGTCTGGGTTTTGTTTTAAAGAAGGCTCAAGCTACCGAGCGGTTTACTCTCGGGTTTGCAGACTGAGTCAAGATCTCAGGGTTTCAAATTTTGGTTTCAGACAGGAGACAAGGTTTCGATTTAACGTTCTAGGCCAGTTGTGTGGTCTCAAACCAAGGTTAGGTTTCAGACAAGAGTTAAGGTTTTGCGTGAGACCGCATTGATTTCAACCAAGGCTTGGAGTTTCCAGTCAGGTTTAGTGTCTCAAAATGACTTTTAGCACAAAATTTTAGGGTCTGGGTTTTGTTTTAAAGAAGGGTCAAGCTACCGAGCGGTTTACTCTCGGGTTTGCAGACTGAGTCAAGAGCTCAGGGTTTCAAATTTTGGTTTCAGACAGGAGACAAGGTTTCGATTTAGCGTTCTAGGCCAGTTGTGTGGTCTCAAACCAAGGTTAGGGTACGACACGTTGGTTTTAGACTAGAGTTAAGGTTTCACGTTAGATTGCATTGATTTCACCGAGGCTCGCTATTGTTTACGCGTCATCCACATTTAATGCGAATTGATGCGCTCGAACGCGGGGCCGGCGGCCGGACAATCCCCGACGATTGATGGCGTCGCCGGTGCGGCGCGGCGTCTGTGCGTGCCGGCTTCCGCCGCTTCCCCCCCGCCGGGCGACGTGAGACCACGGCTGCCCGCCGCGCCGAGGCCGAGCAACGACTCCCTCGTGAGCTGTAAAAAGCCCCCCCCCCCACCCCCCCACCCCCGCAGAACACGGTTCCATTCTCTTTCCCTGACAGCATGCACTTGCCTCAAAATAAAACCCGACCAGAAATACTACGCCGCCGTCATTGGCTTGAAAAAAAAAAAATGAAATCTAAAAGACAATTCTTGTTCCCCTGAGAAGTCTGCAGGATCGATAATGATTTTTATTTTCTTTTTCACAGTTTGTGATATTGATTCGATTCCCAGAAAGAAAGAAGAAGAAAAAAACAGTCTTCATTTGAACCGTTGGAAACGGAATTGGACCGCGCCTGCGCTCGATTTTCGCACTGCGATTGTTCGGGTTTCAAATGAGGAACGGAAGCCCGGTTTAGAGTTTCAGGTTTCAAGATGAGGTTCCAAGCCTGGGTCAGGGTTTCAAGTTTTGGTTTTCGGGTTTTCAAGTTACAGTTTTAAACGAGGAGTTCAAGCACGAGGTCGGGTTTTGGATGAGGGTTTCCGGCCAGTGGTAAGGTTCTGAAATGACAGTTTCAAGCCACGGTTCAGGTTTTCAATGACAAGGTTAGGATCTCAACCATAGGATTTTAAACAAGGGTTAGGGTTTCAGTTTTGGCTTTCAAACCAAGATTAGCGTTTACAGATTAGGATTTCAAGACTGGATTCATGGTTTTAACAAGGATTGGGGTTCCAAATTCTGGTTTTTCGAACAAGCACAATAGTTTAGGTTTCAAGGTAGTGTGTTTGAGGCTAGGTTTCCAACAATTTGGTTTCAAGATTGATTTTAGTCCGGAACCAGGGTTAGCGTTTCTGGTGAGTCTTTAAAACCAGGATCAGGGTTTCAAATGAGGGTTTCAAGTTTTGGTTTTCGAGTTTTCAAGTTACAGTTTTAAACGAGGATTTCAAGCATGAGGTCGGGTTTTAGATGAGGGTTTCCGGCCAGTCGTCAGGTTTTAACCAAATGATGGGTTTTAAAATAACAGTTTCAAGCCACGATCCAGGTTTTCATTGACTGTTTTAAGACAAGGTTGGGATCTCAACCTTACTATGTTAGGATTTTAAACAAGGGTTAGGGTTTCAGTTTTGTCTTTCAAAACAAGATTAGGGTTTCAAAACTGGATTCATGGTTTTAACAAGAATTGGGGTTCCAAATTATGGTTTTGAACAAGCACAATAGGCTAGTTTCCCAACAATTTGGTTTCAAGACAAGATTTTAGTCCGGAACCAGGGTTAGCGTTTCTGATGAGCCTTTAAAACCAGGATCAGGGTTTCAAATGACGGTTTCAAGGCTTGGTGTGGGCTTCAAATTAGTCTATCGAGACGTGGTTAAGGATGTTAACAAGGGTTAGAATTTTATGTTAAACCTTCTCGCCAGATAAAGGGATTCAAATTCAGGTTTCAAGCTAGGATTAAGGTTTCATATGATGTTTATGTTTGTGTTTGCGTTCTAAAGTCCTGTCCCTGGCGTTCTTTGTCTTTGGTGAGCGTCGTAGTGGAGCGGAGAGCAAATCTTTGCACACGAGTCCACTCTGACAGCCGGGACCCCCCGATAGAGCCGTCGACTCCCGAAGTCCGGGGGCACGTCTCCGGAATATTAACGTCGCCGAGACACCCCCAACCCCCCTGAGTCCCGAGTCGGCGGGGAGACGCTTATCGGTCCCGGCGCGAGGTCCTTTGAGGAGACGTAATGAGAAAGAAAAGCTCGTCGCCGTGGCGCAATTAACTTTGAAAGCTCCACGAGATAAGTGCGGATAATGATAATTGGATCATTGGCGGATAACCATCAAAGTCACATCGGGGATTAAATCCCCGGTCAATTAAGTCAATGGGCAAGCCGGCAAGACTTAGGACAAGACGTACTTGGAGTGTGCGCTCAATACTGGCCACATCCAGTACTTTGGTTTTGTTTTTTTTTTTTGAAAAAAAAACGCTTAAGTTTCCTCTTCGGGTTTTAGACTTGGATTATGGCTTTTCAATCTCGGTATCTGGTTTCAGGTTCCGGTTTTCAGACCTGCTCGAGGGTTTCAAACTAAGGTTGAGTTTCATTTGGGGGAATTTTAAGAAGCAGCGCTCAATACTTGCGGATTGTACTTTGTCAGTCAGAGCCCTCGCAGCGGGGACCCCCGGTCCCCCCCGAACATACGCCGCCGTTTAGCTCCGATAACGAGCGTTTAATGGCTTGATAATGACCGAATCTGCCGACTTACTCCGCCAGCCTGTGTGAAGGGTGCCTAACGAGAGCTAATTACATCAGCGTCCTAATTGATGAGCCACCGCGCCGCACTTAATGATGAAGCCCCGAGTCGGCTTCGGCTCGCCGAGTTACGGGGAAGTCGGGGGCGGGGGGGGTCAAAAACACGGGCATCTCGAAGCATCCTTCCCCATTGAAATGAACGGGAATGCCATCAATCCGTACCGGAACACCCTCCCAAAAACACAGAACTTAAAAACAAAACTCAATCCCATGATCAGGTTTCAAATGAAGGGTTTGAAGAGATGCCTGTTGGGGATAGCGAATCCGGTGCTGTGCTTGCGTGCGGCTAAAATGTTTTCTCGCGAGCAAAACGCGCGACGGTTGAGGACAATGGTACGAGGGGACGCCAAACACCTGGCGGGGAGGGGCGGCCAGCCAACTGGGGGCGCCGAATCCAAACGAGTCCCCTCGCCAACAGATAGCAGGTTGGCGGTGGGGGGGGGGGGGGGGGGGGGAAACACGCCCGGTCGCGGAGGTCCATTCATCACCTGGTGTCCCGCAGGGCCTGCCTGCTGCCGTCGTGCCCTTTTTCTGTCTTTGATGATGCAAAGCTGTTGACGTCTCCGGTTTTGTTATGGATTCTCGGCGCAGCTGCTCATGATAAAATATCGCGTTTTGATTATTTATTTTTTTTGCCAACTATTGTTTTGTTTTGTTTTTTCAACCCCCTCTCAAAATCAATTTTCCATCCTCACCGGTCCGTTCAAGGTCGCTCGGGCTGGTTAGTTGAAACTCTCGTCAGGTTCCGAGTCAGTTTTATGGTTTCAACAGTGGGTTAGGACTTCAAACAAAGGCTCCAGTTTCAAATTAGGGTTTGATCCCTCTTTGTACTTATGCTTGGGTTTCAAAAGGACCGTTCTGGTTTAAAACTACGGCTTCAAGACTGTTTTTTTTTTTTTTTGCTTCATGTTCTTCTTCGTTTCCTTTTCGGCTTGTCCCACCACAGTTGGAGCTCAACTTCGCCCGGGTTCAGGTTTCAAATTAATGTTTAAAACAAGGAATCTGTTGGTTTTCACATCTGGGTTCCAGACCTGGATTAGGGTTTCGAACAGAGGTTAGAGTTTTAACTTGGGGTTTCAAGGTGAGGGTTGGGGATTCAACTTGGCTTTCAAGACAAGGTTAGAATTCTCGATTATTGGTTTCCCTAATTTATTCGTCGTTTCACCCTTCTCAAAGTCACTTCATCCGTCTTTCGTGTTGCGTTCAAGGAGGCTGGGACTAATAAGTTGTTACTCTCTGGTGAAAAATTAATGATTCAATCTCACCCTGTGGACAAATATGTGAAGTTCCATGAGGGCTCACTGGTGGCAGTGTTAAATGTTGTCATTAACATGTTATTAGCATGTAATAAGCATGTTATTTGGGAAAAACTGCACAGCAAACATTTTGTTTGATTTTTCTTTGTAATATTAATGTTATTGTCACGTTATAAACATTTTCTATTTAGAGGAAAGCTAGCAAAATAACAAAAGAAAGCAATATATATTTGATAATGTACAGCACTATTAATAATTAAAGCTGTAACAATTAATGCAATACGTTATTATTGTGTTATTCAACATTAATATGGTTATAATATTTAGTAAGGTTATTAACTGATATAGGCATGGCCACATAGACGACAATGCAAGTCAAACCGAATGTGGTACTATATTAACATGTTATTAATGTGTTATTTACATGTTATTAACTGGTAATAATCAGAACCCCTTTGTAGTAAACCTATTTATTCAAGTTTCCTGGAGAAAATTGCATTTTTTGGGGGGGTCTTTGAAGTGTCATTCGATTAAAAAACAAAAAAAGTTCTTTAGTTAACGTGGGACATCATAATAAAGATATTAAATGAGGATTATGTAAGATTCAAGAGTGGGTTTCTCCCCCCCGCCAGCTTCTTTCAGACAGCCAGGTAAACATGGTGAAGGTGGTCAACTCCGTGAGCGACGCCCTCAACGCCATGCAGAAGGAAAACGTGGGGCTGAAGGCCCGCACCAAGGCCGACCTGCAGAGGGCGCCGGCGAGGGGCGCCCGCTTCAAAGGCTGCGCCAACGGTAAGCCGACGACGTTTGTTCATTTTGTCCGCCTTCGCGCGCCTTCATCGGATTTAGCCGCCGAGAGTCGATATGAGTGGATTTTTTTTTTTTTTGTTTGCTCGTAGGCTACGGAGCAGAAATACCGACTGTGTGGCTCGCTTGTGTTTTCTTTTCTCGCTCTCTGGAGCGTAATATGACTTCCTCATATATAGATATACAGAATATGTATTTTGCAAGGGTGACATTTTCAAGCAATCGGATTGAGGCTGCAAAGGATCAGCGACGCCGCACGGGGGAAAACGGAGGGGAGGGATCGGGCGGAATATTTATGGAATGGGAAATTCTCAAACGGGTCTCCCGTTTTCTCTCGTGCCGCGAGTTGAGATCCCGAACGTGCCTTGCCGTCCGCGTGCCAAATGATCGTCTCTCGCCAACTAAGTCGCACCAAAGCGTCAACAAGATTGCTTAACGCGTATGTGTCAGTTTTCTTCCCATTTGCGTATTGATTGATTGATTCATGACTGAGATGTGATTAAAAAACAACACATTTGTAAGGTTATTACCGTGATATAAACATGGGAATATGGTCTTAATTTAGAAGTTATGGACAAGAACAAAAGAAGATAAACGTTGTTTGTATTGTGTTTTTATGTTATTAAGGTTGTAATACTGTTAAATATGGAAATATGGCATTATTGACATGTTATTAACATGTTATAATCATCGTTACCTCCATGTTGAAGAGCAGAGAATAAGGAAGCGACAGCAGCAGGGCAAAAAAACAAAAAACCTATAAAAAAAATGGTATTGGTGCATCCCTCATGAAAAACCCTAACGTGTAATTAGCGTGATTAACATCTTAATGTGCTATTAGTATGATTTCATTGTTATTAACTTGTCACCAGCATTTTGAATCAGGACCAACTTTTTGATCCCTTACCACTTATTTAATTTGCAAAACGTCAGGTATCGATCTGATATTTGGTGTTTGGGTCCGCGTATGGATTTTTTTTAGGGAATAGAAAAATCTCCGCCGGCACGGTGGCTCGGCTGGAAAGTGTTGGGCCTCGCAGTTCTGAGGTCGAGGGCTCGATCTCGGCCCCGCCTGCGCGGAGGCTGTGATTGTGAGTGGCGGGCGTTTCTCTCGATGTGCCCTGCGATTGGCTGGCAACCGGTTGGCAACTCCGGCAGTCCTGTCACCCTCATGGGGATAAGCGGCTTAATAAAGCAGATGGATGGATGGAAAAAAATCTCAGAATGCGGTAAAACTTTGACACAGGAGCCCCCCCCCCACCCCCCCTTGCCCTTCAAACCTCCATCAACGGGGGTGGGGTGGCGGGGATGCGTTCTTTGTGTCGTCAGCCTGACGGGCGCAACGTCAGCGGCGTCGCGAGCGCTGACGCCGGTCCTGTCAGGGAACGTCTCCGTAAAACCGACGCGTTCTCATTATTTTCCGCAAAAAAAAAAAAAAAAACCAGCCCGGCGGCGGCAGGCAGGTGTCCTGTTGGCTCAGCTGTCTGTCAGGGATCGTAGGTCAGCTTTTAAAAGGCGGCAGCGGCGCTTTTTCTGCCTGCCGCATCCGAGAAACACGCCGTGCATGTTTAATTGAATGGGGCAGGCGTCGACGCGCTCAATTTTTCACTCTTGAAATAAATTGTACTGCCGAGTAGTCCACTCGAACCCCTCCCCAAAAAAACAGATTTTTTTTTTCGTGCTGAATTTCTTTTGAAGAACATCAAAAAACTGCAATTTTTTGGTGCTAAATTTCCTTTGAAGAACACCAAAAAACTGCCATTTTATTGTCCTAAATTTATTTTGAAGAGCACCAAAAAACTGCCATTTTTTTGGTAACTAAATGTCTTTTGAAGAACACCAAAAAATGCCATTTTTTGGTGCTAAATTTCTTTTGAAGAACATCAAAAAACTGCCATTTTTTGGTGCTAAATTTCTTTTGAAGAACATCAAAAAACTGCCATTTTTTGGTGCTAAATTTCTTTTGGAGAGCACCAAAAAAACTGCCATTTTTTGTGCTAAATTTCTTTTGAAGAGCACCAAAAAAAAACTGCCATTTTTTTGGTCCTAAATTTATTTTGAAGAGCACCAAAAAACTCTTTTTTTGTAGCTAAATTTCTTTTGAAGAACACCAAAAAACTGCCATTTTTTATGCTAAATTTATTTTGAAGAGCACCAAAAAACTTTTTTTGTAGATAAATTTCTTTTGAAGAACACCAAAAAACTGCCATTTTTTTGTAGCTAAATTTCTTTTGAAAAACACCAAAAAACTGCCATTTTTTAATGCTAAATTTCTTTTGAAGAACACCAAAAAAAACTACCATTTTTTGTGCTAAATTTCTTTTGAAGAGCACCAGAAAAACTGCCATTTTTTGTGCTAAATTTCTTTTGAAGAACACCAAAAAACTGCCATTTTTTTAATGCTAAATTTATTCTGAAGAACACCAAAAAACCCGCCATTTTTTTGTGCTAAATTTCTTTTGAAGAGCACCAAAAAAAATGCCATTTTTTTTAGCTAAATTTATTCTGAAGAACACCAAAAAACCCGCCGTTTTTTTGTGCTAAATTTCTTTTGAAGAACACCAAGAAAAGCCACTTTTTTCGTGCTAAATTTCTTTTGAAGAACACCAAAAAAACGCAACTTTTTTTGTGCTAAATTTCTTTTGAAGAACACCAAAAAAAGCCATTTTTTTCGTGCTAAATTTCTTTTGAAGAACACCAAAAAAAGCAACTTTTTTGTGCTAAATTTCTTTTGAAGAACACCAAAAAAACTGCCATTTTTTTTTTAGCTAAATTTCTTTTGAAGAACACCAAAAAACTGCCATTTTTTTTGTGCTAAACTTCTTTTGAAGAACAATAGTACCGTATTATATATAAAAACTAAATAAAATATATTCAAATGTCAAGATAAAGGACGGCCAAAGCCACCCAATCACAGTTTGTCCTCCCCCCGTTTAAGGCCTCGTTGGTGGTTGGTCATCCAATTAAAATGCTGGAATGCTCAGTTTTTCTTCCGTAATCAGGGATTCTGCCACATCAGGTTTGTTTTTCTGGTCCTCGTGGCTGTTAGGGATTCTGTTGCACCCTCAAAAAAGTGTAAATTTACCTTCCTCCTCTCTGAATTCGGAACTCGGAATTTGATCTGCGATCTGTGGATTACTGAGCATTGCACCACTTTAGCTCCAAGACGCATTCACAATCTTCCAAGCCTCACTCCCGGACCCCTTTTGGCTGAAGACCAAGGGAGGATTTTTACAACAACAAAAAAATAAAATAAAATAAATAAATAAAATGGGAAAAAAAAAAAACTTATAAGACGCGGCATTTGGAAGGCAAGGTACTACTTTGAAATCCCCCTGCAAAAAAAAAAAAAATAATAAAATAAAATCAAAAATCATGCACATTGTACTTGTCACCGACGTGTTCCGGGATCGTTATTTTGGCCGCCTGCCGGGATTTAGCGAGCCTCTCATTAGCGCCGGTTTACTAGCCCACTTTCTCAGATGCGAAGCGAGTTGACCACTTCAGCAAGGGCAGCAGCTGCTGAATTGCTAAATAAAATAAAATAATAAAAAAATGGATCACCATGAAAACAGGTCTCATCTCTGCCAAGCCCGGGATTTATAATCGCATTGTGCAGCGTCTCCTCACCTTTATTGCGCCAAGGCACATATTTTACATTGGCAAAATCTCACGGGCAAACCACCAAACAAAAATATCCATAAAAAGTTTAGTATAGCACAATAAAACAACAAGCAGCATATCGCAATCAGTTATTAATGTGTTATCAACCTGGTAGTAACATTAACATGAAAAGTGCACAGTAGACAATTGATAAAAGTGTGAATACACCCAGTTAATATGCTATTGAATAATATGCTACATCTTGTGCTTGTTACTTGATAGTAACATGGTTTTAAAAAATGCATTATTAGCATCTTATTAATGTTATTGCTTATTGTAAACAAGGAGCGCATGCAAAAAACAAATGACAACACAGGGCAACAAACATTTTGAATGTTATTAACATGTTATTAACGTGTTATTAATGTGGCATTAGCTTGTTAGCATTTATTTACCTGTTTTCAAGAGGATGATCACAAAATAAACAAAGGACTGTGAAAAATGCAGTATTTTTGACTTTGTGTACCCTACCCTACACCTGGCATTGGTGTAAAAAAAACTGCCCATTTTTATTCATTCAGGGTTGAGACCAGGTTTGCGTTTTAGAAAAACAGCTCAAGTGGCGCCGTGGAGTGGCTAATTCCCGGCCGCAAATAAACGCCCCGTTTTGCCCCACTTAAATATCAATTTGGCCTCGGAAATTGGTTGGAAATCATCTTTTCCCTCCTTCTCTTTTCACCCATCGGGTCACCGTGACTGATGCCGAAACCAGAGACTGATTCCCAGGGAATCTTTCCAACGTGGACTCCCATCTGGGTACCCGCCAAAATATGCGTGAATCACTTCTGACAAATGTGATCACAGCAAAAAAAAAAAAAAAATATGTACTAGTCTTACCATTAATTAAGAAGCTATTTTACCTCCCTGGAGGCGGTTGGGAAATTTCCATTTGTTGTTTTGCGAAAACTAATTAGGCAATTCCCGCAAAACCCGACGCGACTTGACGCATCCCCCGTGATTATGTTTTTATCCGTCCCCCGGGGGGTGGTGGGTGGTGGGTGGTGGTGGGGGGGGGGACCCCCAGATCAACGTGCTCAAAAAAAAAAAATGTCACGGACCACAACAAAATCGGTCCAGATGGACGGCTTTGTTTTCGGTCTGAAGACCAGAGGAAAAAAAATGCGCTTGGCTCTCATTTCGGCGCCGCAATGAAGAACGCTGGCGCTTATTAGAGGCTTGCTGGAAATCCTTTCGGGATGAGCGGCGGATAGATGAACAGACGGTTTGATGAATGGATGGGTGCGTCGTGGGTGGGGGGGGGGGGGCGGCTGCCGCGGGGATTGCGGGCGGACGTCCGATGATTGAATGTTTAATTGATAAATGATGGGGAGGGTGCAAGGAAAAGGGGGGGGAGGGGTGATGAATGGATGAATGCTGGCGAAATAAATGGCAAAAGATGAATGTTGGACAGGTGGACGACTGCATGGTAGATGAATGGATGAATGAATTTAGGGATGACTGAAAGAGAGTGATGAATGGGTGGATAGTGAATCATTGTTTGATGGCTGACGGCGTGTGAATGAATGATGGATGGAAGACAAATGTATGAATGATGTACACTCGATGGACGAATGAGACGCTTGGACGCGTGGTGACGGAAAAGCAATCGAGGATGAGTAATTGATGAATGGATGGATCAACGGTGGGCATTTATTGGTGGGATGATTGAATGACAGATGAGTGCATGAATCTGGGGGTCGAAAACAGATTTGTGGATGGGTGTGTGTGATGAATGAATGAATGAATGAATGCTGACGAAATAAATGGCAAAAGATGGATGTTGGACAGGTGGACGACTGCATGGTAGATGAATGGATGAATGAATGAAATGAAATCCATTCACATTTGGTGACATGTTACACGTTGCATCATCTTCCCGATCTTCAAAGCCTGACCTCTCGACGGCGGAGCGAGCCGGGCCCGCATCCCGGCTTTCGACGGACCCGTCAAATACTTTCCAACTTTTTCAACGGTTCCGCGTTTTAAATTTCGAGTACGTCACCAAATTTGTCTCAGGTCAGATGAAAAATGGCCGACTCCATCGTCGAATCAATGACAAACGCGTGAACGGCTAAAAGATGGATTTATACGCCGCGTTCCATCTCAATATTTTTCTATTCATATAATACAGCAGTCATTCATCTGGCCACCCCATCAATCGGCGCAGCCTCCATCCATCCACGTCACGTTAATCCCTTTTCCCGTACACTCAAAACGTGGCCGGCGCCGAGCGTCGTCGGAAGTCGCGGGAGTGCGTTTGCATGAGAGAGGAAACATAAATCAAACGTGACCTCACTCGCCCGGCGTGAAGCGCTTTGTGCCGCGTCGGCGTCCTTCTCGTCTCGCAGGAGGGACGAAACCAAAAGGAATAAATCCAAGGGAACGGATTGGGAAACAGAAAGCACGGAAAGCCGATTGGGCTTTTCTTGTTACTCGGAAGACAATTCGGCGCACGAGAAGAACAACTAGACCTGTCGGAAGAACCACTGATGAGTTCAATGTTCAATGCGGATTTATTCGGGGAAACTGGTCGACACCAAAAAAGCAGTCCAAAACAAGGCAGAGGCACAAAAACGCGAGGCTAGGCAGGATCCAAAAAGACATACAACAAGGTCCGATTACTCTGGGGCACAGAATCGGTGTGACTCGGGCTTACCCTAACTTACGCACAGTAGCGGAGAGTCCCACAGGCAGCGAATGCAACTCACTCACACAAGGCAACGAACTTAGTCAGACAACTCTTGATCTACTAGTGTGCTAAATGTCATTTCCTGTCATGGGCGAGCAGCACAGGGGCAGACGCAAATGCAGGACTCCGAGGTGAGGGCATGATATTAAGAATGGTTTTATTCCAGAAGGAGGTAGAAAACAGCTGGAAGCACAAAAACGCTAGGCAACAGGCAAGATCCAGAAACGGGGCAGCGGTTCGGCCCGCGGCGGTGTCTTGGCCACGCCCCCCCTTGACCATTTCCTCCCTTTCCCGCAGGCTCTCGTCCTCGCGATTGCGCCGACCTCTACGCCGCCGGCCAGCGGGAGGACGGCATTTACTCGGTGTTCCCCGTCCACCATCCCGCCGGCTTCCAGGTCTACTGCGACATGACCACGGACGGCGGCGGCTGGACGGTGAGTCTCGAAGAGTTGGGAAAACGAGTCCGATTCCTAAATTATATTATATATATATATGTATATATGTATTTAAGAGCGCGCTACGTGCGCGTTGAAACGCGCGGCGGCCTTGCTTCGGTAAACGCCGCCGGCCGCGACGTCGTCGCTGTCGCCGCTCGGAGGTGAACAAACATTGACTTTTTTTAAAGTTATCTTTGGAATTGTGTTTTTAATGTATTGCACCAACAATAACAAAAAAAAATAAAATAAAAATAAAGCACATATACAGAGAGAGGCACACTCCTCCTCCGAGACGTTTATTTCTGTTTGTTGTGAAGTGAGGATGTCCTTGGAGGGGGGGAATGCAACCGCTTTCTAACGGAGGTTTGACTCCCTGCGAGAGATATTTTTTTATTTTATTTATTTTTTTTTTTTACATTTTTTGGAATCTGTCCAAAGCACAAATCGAGAACTGTGATTTTTTTTTTTTTTTTTTTAATATCTAATTTTTTTTCCCTCACTATGAACTTTATGGAAATAATTGGTTCCTTTCATGTCTGCCAACTAGTGCATGAAAACGGCCCGTTCGCTTAAAGGGAATAAAAGGGGATGCGCGCAATTTACATTTTAATAAACCTAATATCTGCTTTTGTTGTCCCAACCATTTGAAGGAATATTTGAAGACCTCGGAGGTGGGAACAGGGTTTTGGTCCCGTCCCCGCGTCCCCCCCTGAGAATTGGTTGAGCCGTCACTTGGTCATAGATATTAATAAGTTCCCGACACATACTTGCGAGGATTCGCTATATTACATTTTTCGACTGTATGGTATAAATTTGCCTTGACGGTGAGCAATTGAATCCCTGGCGGACGATTGGTTAAAGGGGTTCAAATCCCGGCCCCGCCTGTGTGGAGTTTGCGTGTTCTCCCCTGCGTGGGTTTTCTCCGGGTGGGCGCTCCGGTTTCCTCCCATATCCCCCCCCAAAAATATGCTACATTAATTGGACACACTAAATTGCCCGTAGGTGTGAATATGAGTGTGATTGATTGGCTAGGATGGTCCGCAGCGCTCCCGCACGACCCTTGTGAGGATAAGTTGCACAGAAAATAGCAACGCCGTAAATTCCGGCCTACAAGCCGCGAGTTTTTTCGCACGCTTTCATCGCTGCAGTTTATGCGGTGCTACGGCTAATTTATGCATTTTTTCTAACGGGCACAAGGGGGC